>NC_080539.1:362077739-362277739 GCF_028640845.1 Ahaetulla prasina
CCATATCGATTTTGCCGGCCCTTCCACGGCCAAACATTCTTAGTGGTGGTAGACGATTTTCCAAATGGCTGGAAATCATTCTAATGAAATCCATGACCGCAGAGGCTGTAATTTCAGTCCTGCGGCACCTTTTGTAACACACGGGTTACCAGACACACTCGTTTCAGACAACGGGCCACAGTTCACGGCGACCCTTTTTGAGGGGTACTTGGCGGAGGAGGGCATCCGACATGTCCTCTCGGCGCCTTTCCACCCTGCGACGAACGGCCTTGCAGAGCGTTTCGTCCGGAGCGCAAAAGAGGCATTGTCCAGAATCAGACCCGGGGATTGGCAATTAAAAATTGACACCTTCTTAGCGGTACAACACAGAACCCCTTGTGTAGCGACTGGCCGCAGCCCAGCAGAGCTACTGATGGGGAGAAAGCTTAGATGCCCGTTAGACCGGTTAAACCCGAACTACACACCAGACGGGTACAAAACAACACCGGCAAAACAAGAGAATTGACAGTAGGGAGTCCCGTATGGGCACACAATTATGGTGAAGGCCCAAACTGGCAAAAGGGAACAATCCTAGAAACAACCGGGCCCAAATCATATCTCGTAGAAATAGAGGATGGCCGGGTTTGGAAACGCCACATAGACCAGTTAAGGAAAAGAATAGCCACCAGTCTAGAAACAGACGAAACAGGCCCTGACTATCCAATAATTGAATCCACAGCTAACTCAAACCCGAGAAAACCGCAGGACTTATCTGAGTTCCAGCGACACCAACCGTCCCTCCAAGGAAAGCAGGAACGACTCTGCAGTAATCCAAGGCCGGATGGCCTGGTGGAGGAGCTGAGAGGAACGAACAGTCCCTCCGGCCAGCTCGACTCACTCCCAGATAATGAACTGCGCAGGTCCGAAAGAGTTAGGAGACGCCCTGCGTACTTACGTGACTACGTTGAAAAATAATTATTCATTTTATGTAAATAGGGGTAAAAAGTTTTCTGGGAGGGGAGGAGTGTAATGTATCTTTAAGGGTTTTGGAGGGAAAATAGAGCGGGAAATAGCACGTTGCTAATTGGCTGATAGCCTCCAGCTGAACTGTATATAAGGAGGGGTTTTTACCGTTTGCGGTTGCTGGGTTCACCATATAGTAAAGAGCTGTTGTTACTCATCTGGTCTCCTGCCTCGTTATTGCCCGAATCTAACACAGAGTGCACGTGGAGGCTCAGGGAGGGCGAAAAATGGGCCTACCAGAAGTTCAGGAGGGCCTCTGGAGCCTGGGGAGGCCATTTTCGCCCTTCCGGAGGCTCAAGGAAAGCCTTCGGAGCCCAGGGAGGGCAAAAAGGTTGGCCTCCTTCCGTGGTGCAGGAGGCCAACTAGGCCACGCCCACCATGGCCACGCCCATCCAGCAACAGGGCAGACAACCCCTTGCTAAAATTTTTGAAGCCCACCCCTGGCCAAAGCCCATTGTATTTAACAATTGGTTTGTAATTGCGGAGACAATGACATCAGCAGAACTGATAGGTGCCTGGCGTTCAGAATGAAGAATGCTTTCTGAAGTGGGTTCAGACAGTACTGAGTAATCCAACGGTACACCCTGGCCACAAAATGGCTTCTTCTGCTATCGCGAGATATATACTAGCTATGGGTCACCAAGTCGATTCAAACACTTACGTTCAAAGTTTTGCTCCGCCACAGGAACTCTCATTTTCTGTGTTTCGCCAAAGCAGTTGCCATTAATTGATTGAAGCCTCCTTTGTGCTTGCAGAAACAACTGCATGCCATATTTACGCCTTCCGTAGGCGTAAGGTTGGTCATGTTCTGGCTTCCGCATACGTCACACGTCTAACTAACGTTCTCACTAGCCCCTGTGTTCTATGTGGTTTTTATCCGCGTTATTGTAAGTTTGGTCCTCACGAGTCAATACGAAATACTTGCATTTACATTCATTTTTTAAGTGCATTGTTTAAATTATTAAAGGGGACTGTTTTAAAATTATTTTGTACCCTTTGGGGTGGTTCAAAAGAAAATAGTAATTTATGCAAAATAGTGCTTCCATTTCTCAATGTTTGGGTGGTGATGGGGTTGACAAATATTGTATTATTTATTTGTATGTTGTGTTTCCAGATTGCCACATTCCGTCCTTCCAGATTCAATTACTGTTGTAAATTGAGGACTATATGTACGTAGGTGGGGGAAGCATAAGGGGTATCCAACTGGCGGCCCAAGGGCCGGATGGGTCACATGCAGGCCATGCCCACCCCAGCTCCATGAAGGGGAAAAAAACCGCAAAACGTCATGTGATGGCAATGTGATGCTGCCAGTTTGACACCCGTGGCATAGGACAACTAGCACCTAGCAGCAAAAATTCAAGAGCCATTAGATGGCAACAAAGAGAGAATTCTGATGCCTTCCATCAAGTAACTAGCGGCAAGACAAGGAGAAAATCAGAATGCTTAAAGTAGAAAATAAAGAAATCCAGAATCCAAAAATACATGTGTTTCTTATACTCATTCACTTGCGGCTCCTAAGTGGATTCTGCCCATCTTCCTCCATACATTCATCAGCTTGCATCTTATCCAACTTTAAAAGCACCAAGTTTACTTTTGGAAAATCAACAACGGTTTTAAAGATTATATGTGAAGAAGGGGCAATGATTACACTGATTTTAAACAACTTGACTGAGGGGGGGGCTCCACTTGAATTTTACATAGCTTGCTTGGGGTCTATTGGGAGCAGGGAGTGGCCAATATCATCACTTAGGCACAGCAGATGTATTCACACTTAATATAAGGTTTAGGTTTCGGGAAGGAAATTTAAGTGAGAAAAGAAACAGGTGGCTCAAATCCTGGAAGTCTAAAGAGAACCCCACAGCCCTCTGAAATCCCCAAGAAAAATTAGATTGAAAATTTCTAAGTGCTTGGAGGTGTTTTTTTAAAGAGTTGCAATGAGTGTCTTAGGTCTCTGCAAAGCTGAATAAATTCATTTTTTGGCCCTTGCATCTTTTTCAAAGAAAGAAAGTTTAGAAATTTACATTGCCCCATTTATCCGGATACTCCAGAGAAGGTTTCAAAAACCAGTGGCCCTTTGATTGCTACCTGCTACTTTAGAATGACTAATTCTGTGGGGTTTTTTTTTTCCTATCACGTACAATAAGACAATCTTGTGGAAAATCAGCCAGATTGTGCCAGCAGCTTGATATGAGCCTTCAGATTTTGCTTTTTCCATGAGCAAAGGCTGCTATACCCATCTGCTTTGGCCTCCAGCTTAAGGAAGCTGGTAATATTCTCCCTGGCACCGGTTGACTCACCTGAGGCTTTCACGATGCCCATTGTTGCCAGCGTTGTGCCTTCTTTCTGATCAAGCCAGAGATTTGATTTGGGAAACATCTGTATCTAACTCTGGAACAATATGTTCTTATGCACGGGTTTTTCTGTTTCCTAAACTCCTCGTGCTACAGAAAATGTTCCAGGAGTTTGCACAATTAGAACATCTGCTAAACAACAACCTTTGGGTTGCTCAACCAAAAAAAAAAGGGCCAAGCATTATGCATTTAGTTACTTCATCTTGTTTAACAATGCACATCTGGGGGTGGGACTCAGCTCTACAAACGGCTGGAATTGCAATTACTTGGCAGGGGTGAGAAGGAGCCTAACAGCTATCAGAAGATGCTCGGCTGCTTTTGCGCTACAATGGGTGTCAAACTCGATTTCATTGATGGATGTTGGCCTCGGAGCAGGGTGGGCGTGGCCAGGGTGGGCGGCCATCTTGACAATTCACTCAGGGGTATCGGTGGTGGCCCAATCGCTCTGCCAATGAAAACAAGCTCCTGAGCTCCATTTTCAGCTGTGATGGCCTCCTGCCACCGAGCTCCGTTTTCACTGGCAGAGGGTGGCAGGAGGCCACACATGGCCCTTCGAGCTCCGTTTTTGCTGGCAGAGGCACCATGCGCCAGTCCTTTGCTGTGTCTAGGGTGGCCCCTTGGGCCAGATCTAAGCACCTGTGGACCACTGACACCCAGTGGTGGGATTCAGCCAGTTTGCACCACTTTGGGAGAACCGGTTGTTAACTTTCTGAGTAGTTTGGTGAACTGATTGTTGGAAGAAATCATTAGGGCAGAGAACTGCTGGTTAAATTATTTGAATCCCACCACTGTTGACACCCCTGCTCTAGAACAGGGGTCTCCAACCTTGGCAACTTGAAGACTTGTGGACTTCAACTCCCAGAGTTCCTCAGCCAGCTTTACTGATCCGTCCCTGATCAGATTGAGGCTATTTGACAGATTTAGCCAGTATTTTCTGCACAGACTGAGAGCAGTTTTCAAGGACACGCAGGAGAAGGAGATGCATTTTGTTACACATAACATAACATAATAACAGAGTTGGAAGGGACCTTGGAGGTCTTCTAGTCCAACCTCCTGCCCAGGCAGGAAACCCTACACCATTTCAGACAAACGGCTATCCAACATTTTCTTAAAAATTTCCAGTGTTAGAGCATTCACAGCTTCTGGAGGCAAGCTGTTCCCCTGGTTAATTGTTCTAACTCTCAGGAAACTTCTCCTTAGTTCTAGCTTGCTTCTCTCCTTGATTAATTTCCATCCATTGCTTCTTGTCCTGCCTTCAGGTGCTTTGGAGAATAGCTTGACTCCCTCTTCTTTGTGGCAGCCCTTGAGATATTGGAACACTGCTATTATGTCACCCCTAGTCCTTCTTTTCACACAATTACCTGAATTTCTTCCCGTTGGAAATGGTTGCAAAACATGCTTTATTTGTTAGATTTATACCCCGCTTTCCCTCTCAGAGCAAAGTGGCATACATAATACTCTGTTGAATGAAGGCGAATATATGTGTCCGATGACAATGTTGCAGGATACATCTGGGGCAGTCAATGGGACCAGAGGTTTAGACAGAGAAAAGATCCCTGAAGATGGGCTCCAGCACAAGTCTGTGAGCTCAGAAGACTAAACCTCTGGTCCCGGGGACCGACTCAGACTGGATCTTATAAGACCATGATGACGAACCTGTAGCACACATGCCACAGGTGGCACGCGGAGCCCTCTCTGTGGGCATGCAAGCCGTCGCCCAGCTCAGCTCCACTGTGCATGCGCATGCACCTCCCGCCAGCCAGCTGATTTTCGGGTCTCTGGTGCGGGGGCAGGGCACATGCGAGAGACATGTGCTCATGCATGGAGGGTCTCGTGCACATGTGTGGGGGCGGGAAGGGGTCTCATGCGCAAGTGTGGGGGTGGGGAGAGCATGGGGGAGCGGTAAGCCCCCTCATGTCAAAATGGGCTGTGGGGGGGTGCAGTGCGCCTCACCTGCGGCCCATTTTTCATCCCAGGAGGCTTCAGGGAGGCCTGCCAGGCCCAAAACGGGCCGTGGGGGGTTGTGCGCGCATGCACATGGGGGGGGAGCGCAGGGGTCATGCATGCATGTATCGGGGCAGGGCATGTGGGGGGCATTGCATTATAGAATAGAATAGAATAGAATTTTTATTGGCCAAGTGTGATAGGACACACAAGGACTTTGTCGGTGCATATGCTCTCAGCGTACATAAAAGAAAAGATACTTTCATCAAGGTACAACATTTACAACACAAATGATGGTCATAGGGTACAATTTAACACTTAATGATACAACACTTAATGATAAGCATAGGGTACAAATAAGCAATCGGGAACAATCAATATCAATATAAATCATAAGGATTACCAGCAACAAAGTTACAGTCATACAGTCATAAGTGGAAAGAGATTGGTGATGGGAACGATGAGAAGATTAATAGTAGTGCAGATTTAGTAAATAGTTTGACAGTGTTGAGGGAATTATTTGTTTAGCAGAGTGATGGCATTTGGGAAAAAACTGTTCTTGTGTCTAGTTGTTCTGTTGTGCAGTGCTCTATAGCGTCGTTTTGAGGGTAGGAGTTGAAACAGTTTATATCCAGGATGTGAGGGATATGGGAGTGGGCACGCGCGCATGCGACCCACCCACCCCGCAATCCCCCTGCTTTTGGTACGCAACGGCAAAAAGGTTACCCATCCCTGCTATAAGACTCTATTTTCCAAACTTTCCCCATAACAATAGCTTTGAGAGCTGGACTGGGTTGAGAGAGAGTTTCTGGCCCAAAAATAATCGAGAAAGATTTTATAGCTGAGGATGGAACTGAATTTGGTTTTTTTTTAACCTAATATCTTAGCCAGTGTGCTACATTGATTTTCATGGTTCTGTGTCTGAATCCTATCTCCTTTTTGATCGTCATGGCTCAGTGTAATCCTCTCGCAGCTCATTGACTCTTGTCCACAACTGAGCTCATGTATTGGGGGTGGGGGTGGGAGAGAATTGCTTAGGTAAGCCAAAATCTGGAGCCAATTTGGAAATGCAGCCTAAAATCCCCCTGCAAAATGGGACTTTTTCAATGTCAGACATTTTGAGATATCTCCAAGGACAAGTGGGACAGCAAAGAAATGACATGAAATTTGCCCAAAGGCCTTAGGAAAGCAATTCTTGTTTTCACTTAAGTGCCTCAACTGTCCCCTCCTCTAAATAGGGAAAATAATTCTGAGGTACGGGATCTTCTAAAGTCTGTTGAGCATATTAGAAGGGATGGTACCTGGAGTACTTTTTAAACATTTGAGAATGCTTGTAGGTATTATTAATTTGGATATGTGTTAAACATATGATCATTTAATGATGGATTTTAAAGTGATTAAATATTAAAATAGTTCTTGGCTGCTTTTAATATTTCAGTTCCTCCCCCTTTAAAGGATGCTAATGAGAAATCAAACATTTTTGGAAGTGAGAAGAAATTGTTTTGTGAAATATTTTCAGCACGTGCACACATTTTATTTTGGTGATTCATTTTATCGATTCTCATTCTCATATTCATTATATCTGGGATTAAAATTCACTAGATCTGGAGAGTGTTGTGCCTTATTATCTATATATATAAAAGCAAAAACCACTCATGCCATCATCATGAAATCTCCAAAACCGTAAAGCCTACAAACTTGAAATTTGCCACGTATGTTCCTCTTGGCTTCTAGGTGCTCATTAAGAAAGGATTTTTCGAAATGACCATCGGAGCATTAGTATTTTATTATTATTATTAATAACTATATTATTATTAACACGCTCTTATGCTAAGAAGTTCTACTCCCCCTCCCCACCTCAAAAGAAATCTGTTCCAAATGCCAAACACAAGCAGAGGAGAGGAGTTTCACTTTCAGTTTTCCTTTCACAGCAGCAAGCAGCTTTACTAGAGAACAAATGAGCTAAGCCACGCCCAGCCTCCTTCCTGTCTCCTTCTTGCTCACACAACAAATTCTGTTTGAGTTTCCAAACACCCCTCAACTCTCTCACACACTGACAGGATGCTAGCCAGATGAATACCAATGGATGCTGCCAGCTGGGACATTCTACTCCCCCTCCCCCTCTGTGCCAGTTGCATTATATGAACACATTCTGATGCTACAGAGTTACACATTCTGCATTAAGTTTCAGGCTGTAAGTGTCAATTTATCAAGCCCCAGCACATAGTTACGTAGCGAAGCATGGGCGTCCAGCTAGTACACAGATAGATTGTACAGTTAATCTGCTTCCTTCCCTTTCCTGCAAAATACATATGTGTAAGAATGTCAGGGTTTGCTTTTGAATAAAACCAGTATGGTAATTGTTTTGCAATTTATAATAGAATAGAATAACAGTGTTGGAAGGTCTTGGAGGTCTTTTAGTCCAGCTCCTGCTCAAACAGGAGACCCTACACCATTTCAGACAAATGGCTACCCAATCTCTTCTTAAAACCCCTCAGTGATGGAGCACCTACAACCTCTGGAGACAAGTTGTTCCACTGATTAATTGTTCTAACTGTCAGGAAATTTCTCCTTAGTTCTAGGTTGCTTCTCTCCTTGATTAGTTTCCATCCACTGCTTCTTGTCCTGCCTTCAGGTGCTTTGGAGAGTAGGCTGACCCATCTCTTTTTTGTGGCAGCCCCCGAGATATTAGAAGACTGCTATAATGTCCTTCTTTTCATTAAACTAGACATATCTAGTTCCTCCAACTGTTCTTCATAATATGCTATTTTACCAAAAACTGACAGTTCAAAACAACGCAACACATGCTGATGTAAAGGGATTTTGAAATCACTACTGTCGTTTTGGGATATTGATAGAATGACTGAAAAGAGAAGACACACTTTTCAAGACACACCTTAGTTTCCTGAATCTTCATCAATATAAAGAGATACTATAAGGTAAAGAGAAAGAGAGAAGGAAGATAGATGGATGATGAACACATAGATATATAATGGATGCTTCAGAGCAGTAGATAATATAATTAAAAGGTAGATTGGAAGCCAGAGACACTGCTGAAAAAGTATGGCTTTAACAGGTTTTCATACTTATAAAAATATTGGACACTAAACCATAGGGAGAAAATTCTGCAAAATCTCAGAACTAAACCTGGCAGGAGCAGATTATATACTGCCAATTATTAGTCCCCAAGGCCGACTGAAAATTATTTCCAAGTTTACATTCGAGAATAAAGAAAGAGGAATAATTTACACAGTGAAAGTCATGTTGTGCTCAGTAGTGAGATGTAATTGCAGCTGAGGAATGTCACGCTGATCTATGTGAGGTACAGCTGGCTGGGGAATTCTGGGAGTTGAGGTCCATGGGTGTTAAATTTGCTGAGATTGAGAAACATTGAGCTAAATGATCTGGGAAGTGTGCTGATTTGTACCCGCTGCAAAAGTGGTTGCTGGGAGAAAAAGGAAAACTGTTTGCAGGATAAGACAATAACAGAGTTGTAAGGGGTGTAAAGGCCGCCGCCTGGGAAAGCCAAAAGAAATCATCAAAACCATAAAAAAGCGAAAGTTAGAATATTTTGGACATGTGATGCACCAGAAAAATACTTCACTTAATCCTCCAAGGAAAGATTGAAGGCAAACGAGGTCCAGGCAGATGAAGAACATCATGGCTTCAAAATCTAAGGGACTGGTTTGGACAAAACTCAGCAGCACTTTAACATAATAACAGAGTTGGAAGGGACCTTGGAGGTCTTCTAGTCCAACCCCCTGCCCAGGCAGGAAACCCTACACCATTTCAGACAAATGACTATCCAACATTTTCTTAAAAATTTCCAGCGTCGGAGCATTCACAACTTCTGCAGGCAACTTTTTCGTGAGGCTGCTGATAAAAATAGGATCACCAACATGATCCCAACGTCCAATGACAGATATGACACAAGAAGAAGAAGGGTCCTTGGAGGTCTTCTAGATCAGCGGTCACCAACTGGTGGTCCATGGACCAGTAGTGGTCCATGAGAAAATTTTGGTGGTCTACAGAAAAATTACTTGCATTTTTTATATTGCAGTAAATCAGGGGTCCTCAAACTATAGCTCCTGGGCCGGATACATGCAATAAATGTTTGTAATGCTGCAGAGAGTCTCCCTCTTCGGGATCTTTTTGTGCGGTTGGAGGGGGGTAAAAATTCCAACTTTGGGTCTGCTTCAGCCTCCTGGTGTGGGACTTTGGGCAAAGGCTGGAGGGAAGTGCTGCTGGTGGTGAAGAGCCAGAGGACCTTTTTTCAGTGGGACAGCATCATGGCCTGGAACTGGCTGACCATCTCAGCCCACTGAGCCTCCAGGCCTTGCACTCCTGCAGGACTTCCCTCTGCTTGGAAAGCCTATGTTCGTAGTCCTCAGTGAGGTGCTTCTGCTGAGCCTCCTTCTCGATCAGATCCAATTTGAACTGAGCCAGCTGTTTTGCCAACTCTTTCTCATGGTGGCTGCTTAGCTCCAATAACTGCTTCCTGTTGGAGCCCTAAGGAGGGCCAGTGGGCAGGTGAGGAGTGGCTGGGAGGGAAAGGGCGAGTAGAGGCTAATGAGGCACCCCTCAATGCGAGTGACATCGAGTTGACCACGCCCACTCAGTCACATGACCACCTAACCACGCCCACCCAGCCAGTCATTAGGCAAATCATATAAGAGGTCCACGGAATTTAAAATTATGAATTTAGTGGTTGCTGAGGTCCAAAAGGTTGGTGACCCCTGTTCTAGATCAAACCCCTGCTCAAACAGGAGACACTATACCATATTGGAACACCGCTATCATGTCATGGTCACCCCTAGTCCTTCTTTTCATTAGACTAGACATACCCAGTTCCTGCAACCGTTCTTCATATGTTTTAGCCTCCAGTCCCCTAATCATCTCTACACTCTTTCCAGAATTTCTGTATCTTTTTTATCATGGGGTGACCAAAACTGGATGCCGTATTCCAAGTTGAAGTTCACACATCTTCAAATGGTCAAGATTGGGAAAAACTGGCTTAAGCCTCCTATCCTCCCTTCCCTCTTTCCAAATTTTCCAGTCTTGATACTGGAATGCATTTTCTTCAGGTTTACCCCACAGCTTGTTCTGGCTTGAGCAATGCTGGCATCAGCTTCAACCCTTAGCACCACTTCTAAAACTGATCAAACCTGAGAAAACCAGGGCACTGCCTTACTCATCCCTTCGCCACAGCCCTTGTACCATCCAATGAGAAATTAGATTTAAAAAGGTGTTGCATTGTTTGAATTGAGCTTGAGTTCTGATGATTACATAGACAAACCATGTTGATTTGGTGGTGGTGGTGGGAATGATATGAATATAATTTTTTTTTTATTGGCCAAGTGTGATTGGACACACAAGGAATTTGTCTTGGTGCATATGCTCTCAGTGTACATAAAAGAAAAGATACCTTCATCAAGGTACAACATTTACAACACAATTGATGGTCAATATATAATATAAATCATAAGGATTGCCAGCAACAAGTTATAGTCATACAGTCATAAATGGAAAGAGATTGGTGAAAGTTTGACAGTGACTCTTTGGTAATTTTTTTAAACTTCCCTGTCTAGTTTATTAGTGCTGGGATCTCCTGGTGGTCTCCTGCCTAAGTACTAACCAATCTGGTGCAGTTTAGCTTTTGAAGGTAAGCAAGATTAGCTAGGTGCTGCCACCTAGCCAGGCGCTCCACAAGTAGATAATAATGTAGCATGCAGGGATATTCCCTTGCTCTGCATCTTATCCATCCAGATGTTATTTCTTTCATGGGGCATTGAGGGAACCAAAAGAATTTTTTTGGCACCCTTCCTCCCTCCCCTATTTTATCTTGTATATTGATTGCTTTAAATTGTTTCTATGCTGGGTCTAAGGGCAGCATTCTTCCAAGGTGACTTATAAATGGATGAGAACATTAAACATTCATAAAATTCGGCATTAAAACCAAAGCAGGACAAGATTTAAAAAAAATCTTTTTTTTTCTCTTAAAAAAAAGTATGTCAGAGAGAAGGCCTGATGGAAAAAGCCCGTTTTAGCCATTCTAATAGCAAACAAAAAGGACACGAAAGAAAAGCCCGCCATTCCCCAAATTTAAAGGACAGGTGGTCTAAAACAGAAGAAGGTGGGCCTTCAGAAAAGTTAGCTGCAATCCTTATAAAGAAATGAACATCATAAAAATGGCTTGGAAACACAAAGGATAATGCAGAATAGATGCTGTAACAACCCCCTGTTTCTTTGCCAACCTTTCCACTGTCCTCTTCTGTAGCAACTGAAGTTTCTGAATAATAATAATAATAATAATAATAATAATAATAATAATAACAACAACAACAACAACAACAACAACAACAACAACAACAACAACAACAGACCCAGAATACTGTTTTTAAAAATAAGGTTTATTAGAATTCTAAATACAGGATAAAAACTAACAAGAATGAAAAAAAATGAAAAGAGCAAAAAAAAATGCAGTAATCAAAGAAAAGGAAAGAAAAGAAGAAAAGAGGAAAAAAAGGAAAGAAGAGAAGAGAAGGATAACAAAGAGGTTACTTCTAATTAGCCTATTATTCTAGTACTAAAGCATTGTTTACATTTTTTCCATGGTCTATTATTTTTATTCTAATCCTGGTATATAATGACTTCATTTTTTCCCCTGATTCCCAGAAAATATCAATAAGGAGTCTCCAATCATCGTTAAACTTAGGCAGAGTCCTATCTCTAATTAAAGCAGTCAAATTGACCACCTCAGCAAATTCCATCATTTCCACCATCCAGTCCTCCGTTGTTGAATGTTTTCACTTCTGTTCATATAATAGTCCTGCTGCTATTGTCATATGTTTAACTATCAATCCCAAAAGCAAAGTCTCTGGTTTCAATTGGATATGACAGGGGACCCAGACTCCCAGAATTCCTTGGCTATGGCTGGCTGGGGAATTCTGGGAGTTAAAGTCCATAAATCTTAAAGTTGCCAAATTTGGAGACCCCTGGTATATGACATGTCAAGTACTTCACAGTAATCCAGACCAATGTGTCTCAACCTCAGCAACTTTAAGTTCAGCTGTGGACTTCTACAATTCTCCAACTAGCCATCTCTATGATAGCTGGGTGCTAATAGAAGCTGTAGTCCAAAATACTACCAGCCAAGACCTGGTTTCACCCCACCTCCTGGAACTACTATGACTCCTCCTCCAAGTGGCCCTAATCCTTATGCACGCAGTCGTCCTCCATTTGGCCAGGGCTATACTCAGCCAGGTCCTGGTTATCTATGCTGTTAAAAGAGCCCCAGGTAAATCCAAGCAGCTGCAGACGCTGTTCCACCTGTACAGACAAGAAGATTCTTTAATTGATATTTAAAAAATATTGAAAGGCAAAATATTGTATGGTATCACCTTTGCTCTTTAATTTTCTGGGATAGATGACCAAATGAATCTTGTTTCCTGCTTTAAATTGTATTGGCTTTCTAGTTTAATATTTGTCCCATTGGAAACACTACCTAAATGTATGTAAAGCAGATGACATTCTAGCTTGCCATATTAAACTGCTAGGTGAAAATCTAGCTGACTTACTTGAATTGGTTTTACTAATAAAATTAAGTACTAAATTAGATCCACTTGTTAAAAATTAGATACATATAAATTGTAACCTTCACAATACAACTGAATAAAAACATTCAAATCATACTGCGCAGGCACCAAGTTGGGATGGGTCTGAAAGTGAGGATTGATTGTGGATATGAGAGAAGATATGCAAGACCAAGGATTTGGTCAACAAAGTATTTTGCTCTGATGAAATCTAGTAATGTAGATATGTACAATCTCTCCTGCCAAAGTACATACTGTATACACTGTCATAAATTAGTGTCTTGGTTGCTACCACTACCTCTGTCTCTTCCCATGTTCTTCATGCCACACCCCAGGCTCAGACATTTCCTGGGAACCCAGGCTAGTCAGTTTGAGACCAATTGTGGTATGGTTGTGAAGGTGTTGAACTAGAAACAGGAGGACCCAGTTTCCATCCCTGTTCAGCCACAGAGGTTCTCTAGGCAACTTTGAGATAGTCTCAACCCAAGAACCACATTGGTTCAGACACGAAGGTGCTGAAATAAAATGGGTCCCATCTCAGTCACCGACTCCAGCTGAGTAATTTTGGGACAGGTCCATTTTCCTTTCCTTTATCTTTTACCTTTCTCCCAGCCTTAGGCTGGGGATCCAAAAATGTCCTTCTACCAACCTGTGTTGAAGTAATGTGCTAGACCAAGGGTGTCAAACTTGATGTCATTGAGGGCCGCATCATGGTTGTGTTTGAACTAGGTTGGCCAGGGGGTGTGGCCAGGGGGTGTGGCCATCTCAATGTCACTCATCTCGGGAACGCCTGAGCACCCTGCCAGCGAAAACAGGTTCCCGAGCTCCGTTTTTGGCTGCAAGGGCCTTCTGCAACCCTCTGCCAGCTAAAACAGAGCTCAGGAGGGCCGCATGTGGTACTGCCAAGCTCCATTTTTGCTGGCAGATGCACCACAGGCTGGTCCTTTGCTGTTTCCAGGTCGGCCCCGCGGGCCAGATCTAAGCACCCTGAAGGCCGGCTCTAGCTCCCGGGCCTTGAGTTTGACAACCCTGTGCTAGATTGTGGTCCATAACCTGCAATGGACTGGTTGAGGGTGATCATCATCACAAATCATCATCATCATCATCATCATCATTGTGGTTTAGCTGGAGGAACGTATTATTTCACTGTACTTTTGTCAGAATAAAGATGGAAGGGACCCTGGAGGTCTTCTAATCCAACCCCTTGCTCAAGCAGGAGACCCTATACCATTTCAGACAAATGACTGTCCAGTCTTGTCTTAAAAAACCTCCAGTGATGAAGCACCCACAACTTCTGAAGTCGAGCTGTTCCTCTGGTTGATTGTTCTCACTTTTAGGAAGTTTCTCCTTAATTCCAGAATTGCTTCTCTCCTTGATTAGTTTCCATCCATTGTTTCTTGTCCTGTCCTCTGGTGCTTTGGAAAATAAGTTGACCCCCTCTTCTTCGTGGCAGCATCTCCAATACTGGAATGTTGCTAATGTCCTGCCTTAGTCCTTCTTTTCTCTAGACTAGCCATACCCAAATCCTGCGACCGTTCTTCATATGTTTTAGTCTCCAGGCCTTTAATCAACTTAGTTGCTATTATTCCAAAGTCTCAACATCCTTTTTTGTAATGTGGTGACCAAAACTGGATGCAGTAGTCCAGGTGTGGTTTTACTAAGGTTTTACAACTTTTCCCAGATACTTTTACTTCACATGTGGCAGGGTCCTTGTGGGAAGTAAAGGAATGTGCAGAATGCCTTTTGCAAAGTCTAAATCAGGGGTCTCCAACCTCGGCAATTTTAAGACTTGTGGACTTCAACTCCCAGAGTTCCTCAGCCAGCTTTGCTGAAGGCCACAAGTCTTAAAGTTGCCGAGGTTGGAGACCCCTGGTCTAAATTATGGTTCTGTGGAACAAATGAATACCAAGCTCAGGTGAGCCAGGGTTACTAAGGAGTTTAGCATCTGGAGCTTCTGGTCTTCTAATCTCCTGTATCCTCCTCTTGTTTTTTTTCCACTCTGCCATTCCCCTGAGTTCTGGCCTCAGCTGGTCCTACATCCCAAGATCTCTGAGACTCTATGCCAGTCCTTAGGAAGATCCTCCCTAGAGAGTTACAATCTGCTTATTGCTATCCTCCCAGCCAGGGGCACGAGTGGGATTCTATGGGGCAAGAAAAATGATGGGGCAGGGGTGAAATGCTACTGGTTTGCTCTGGTTCGGGCGAACCAGTAGTGATTAAAAACTACTGGTTCAGGTGAACCGGTAGTAAAAAAAATGCTTAAAAAGGTTAAAAAAAAGAGGTTCTGACGATCATAGCTGTGCCGTGCGATCGTCAGAAGCTTTTTTTCTTGTTTAAAGCATTTTTTTACTACCTATTCGCCCGAACCGGTAGGGGAAAAAAAGCTTTAAAAAGGTAAAAAAAAAAAAAGAATTGGCCACACCCACCCAGTCATATGACCCCCACCAAGCCACACCCACAGAACCGGTAGCAACAATTTTTACATTTCACCACTGTGGTGGGGCCATAGAAAGAAAAAGCTTGCTGGAAACATGTAGGAGCAAAAGGTGAGAAAGAAGTCATTGTGTATGAGAAATGGAAAAAAAAATGTCAGTTCTGGGGCTTTGCTGTTGTTGTTGTTAGTTGCGAAGTTGTGTCCGACTCATCGTGACCTCATGGACAACGTTCCTCCTTCCTGTCCTCTACCATCCTCTGGAGCAGGGATCTCCAACCTTGGTCCCTTTAAGACTTGTAGACTTCAACTCCCAGAGACCCTCAGCCAGCAAAGCTGGCTGAGGAACTCTGGGAGTTGAAGTCCACAAGTCTTAAAGGGACCAAGGTTGGAGACCCCTGCTCTGGAGTCCATTTAAGTTCATGCCGACTGCTTCAGTGACTCCATCCAGCCACCTCGTTCTCCGTCGTCCCATTCTTCTTTTACCCTCAATCTTTCCCAGCATTAGGCTCTTCTCCAGTGAATCCTTCCTTCTCATTAGGTGGCCTGGGGCTTTGGGGGAATGCTTTAGTGATCATGTTTATATAAACACCACCCAGGAATGTCCTGGGGTCATGTGATCACCTTTTGTGAACTTCTGACAAGCAAAGTCAATGGGGATACTAGATTCACTTTGCAACACCTGTGACAATGGTACTACTAACTTAACAACTGCAGTGATTTACTTAAGAACTGTGACAAGAAAGGTGGTAAAATGGGGCAAAACTCACTTTTTTTTTTTTTTTTTTTTTTTTGTTTACATTTATACCCCGCCCTTCTCCGAAGACTCAGGGCGGCTTACAGTGTATAAGGCAATAGTCTCATTCTATTTGTATATTTTTACAAAGTCAACTTATTGCCCCCCCCAACAATCTGGGTCCTCATTTTACCTACCTTATAAAGGATGGAAGGCTGAGTCAACCTTGGGCCGGGCTCGAACCTGCAATAATTGCAGGCTTCGGTGTTCTTAATAACAGGCTATTACCAGCCTGCTGCTACCTTATGCCTTATGCCTCCCACCGACCCATACGCTCTCACAGAGAGGGCCTTCTCAGGGTGCCGTCCGCCAAACAATGTCGGCTGGCGGCCCCCAGGAGTAGGACCTTCTCTGTGGGAGCACCAACACTCTGGAACGAACTCCCCCCGGCTTACGTCAAGTGCCTGATCTTCGGACCTTTCGTCGTGAGCTTAAAACATATTTATTCATCCAAGCAGGACTGGCATAAATAGTTGCTTTTAAATTGGGGTTTTAATAATATTTTAAATTTTTAAATGTTTTAATTATCGGCCGCATAGTAATAGTTCATTTTAAATTCTTTTAATTGTACATATTCTGTGTTTTATTTTGGCTGTACACCGCCCTGAGTCCTTCGGGAGAAGGGCGGTATCGAAATTTAATAAAATAAAATAATAATAAATAAATAAAATAAACTCACTGTGGGACAACTCGCTGCCGGACAATTCAAGAATTCGATTTAACTATTTAAAACGATTTTTAAAATATTTTAATTTTTATAATTCACATTTCATTTTGTTCCTCCACTTGCATCCTTTTTAAAGGATTCTATTCCACCATTTCTTCAATATTAGTGTAACTCTTGTCCTCCAGCGAGTTGGCTACACTGGGTGAACAAATCTGAGCAACTTTATCCTCAAGATTTGAGAATATTCCTCACTGCAGCTTTGTAGATGATGCTATGGTCCAATGCCCCCTAACAGGAAGTGGGTCACTCAAAACAGATATGTGGGTTTATTGCTATGGTGCTTATTGCCATGGTGCAGGTCTGAATAAAAATAACAGAGTTGGAAGAAACCTTGGAGGCTTTCTAGTCCAACCTCCTGCTCAGGAGGAGACCTGACACCAGGGATGTCAAACTCAATTTCATTGAGGGCTGCATCAGGGTTGTGTTTGACCTGGGGGACAAGGTGTCATGGCCAGGGTGGGTGTGGCCAGGATAGGTGTGGCCAGCTCGATGTCACTTATATGGGGGGCACATGTGGTGGCCAAGTGCTAAGGAAGGACTTCCCTGAGATCCTCCCTCACTCTCATTATAATCTCCTTCCTTCCTTCCTTCCTTCCTTCCTTCCTTCCTTCCTTCCTTCCTTCCTTCCTTCCTTCTCATCGTTTTCCTTCCCTCTTTATTTGCCTTTCTTCTTCCTTCCCCTCTTTCCTTATTTTCCTTCCTTGCTCTCTTCCTATCTTTCTTTTTCTTTTTCTTTCCCTTTCCCTTTCTTCTTTCCTGTCTCTTCTTGCATGCTCAAATACAAAAGGGCAAACATTTCTCTTTTTGTTTTGTTTTTAGTTTGTTTTGCTAACCCTCTGCCAGCAAAAATGGAGCTCGGGGGGGGGGGAGGGGCACAAGCAACCTTCCCGGGCACCGTTTTTGGCTACGGCGGCCTCCTGCAGCCCTCTACCAGCAAAAACAGGGGCCGTTTTCACTGGCAGAGGGCTGAAGGAGGCCTTCACAGCCAAAAACAGAGTCTGTCACAGCTACAAACAGAGCTCCATTTTCACTGGCAGAGGCACCGTGGGCCAGTCTTTTGCTGTTTCGAGGGTGGCCCCGCTACCAGATCTAAGCACCCCATGGGCCGCATCTGGCCTGCGGGCCTTGAGTTTGACACCCTTGCCTTAAACAGCCATTAAAGTTATTTGTTACTGTGGAAAATTCTTTTGGATTACTCTCAAACTTTTCTTACCAAAGTTGTTGGCAGTGTCACTCTTCAATATCTTATAAAGGTTATAGATCTTCTTGAGTTCAATCGGCTTTGAGTTTTCATCTTCCTGGATCTTCCGCATTAATTCCTTCCTTATCATCATGTGAGGTGCACTTCTTTTATTTTTCTAGTATTTTAACTGGCAGAAGGTGGCATTTTATCAGCAAACAGGAATATGTCAGTTACTTCTGAGCTTCACTTGTTAAATCAATTGCATTTTGAATGTTTTTGAAACAATCATTTTGGAGATTTTATCATGCTAGCTGTCTTGAGTACTGAGTACTAATCTACATTTTAGTAGTTTATTAGCTATTCTAAATTCTGTATGTGTTTTAGCAAAGAGACACACATCCTGAGGCCATAAGGTTTCTCATAACTATTCAAAATCACGGGTACAATTTCCGGGGACATTCCTGAGGCTGGCACCAAATTTGGTGAATGACAGTTGTAAATCCACATTTAGCAATGAGCCACTGAGAGGGATAAAAATGTGTGAGAATGCTTGTAGATATGCAGATGTGATGTTTGGCTGTGCAAATGACTGTAATACCTTGTGTGCTGTATTTCATTGAGGCACAATTTTGCACTGATCAAATACAGCAGAACAATTGGGGCTTGTATGATGCTTATAGTTATGCTGTGATAATTATTTTGGAAGTGTTTAATCCAAGTGCAATTGTTGAAAAACTGTTAAAAGAGTTCTGTGCATTGCCTTTGGGAATCTGCCATACAGTGAATCTGATTCAGCATAAGGCGGGGTGTGGGGAGAGAGAGAGAGAGAGAGAGAGAGAGAGAGAGAGATTGCTAGAATAGAATAGAATAGAATTTTTATTGGCCAAGTGTGATTGAACACACAAGGAATTTGTCTTGGTGCATATGCTCTCAGTGTACATAAAAGAAAAGATACCTTCTTCAAGGTACAACACTTACAACACTTAATGATAGTCATAGGGTACAAATTTAACACTTAATGATACAACACTTAATGATAGTTATAGGCAACAAATAAGCAAGCAGGAAACAATATCAATATAAATCGTAAGGATACAAGCAACAAAATTACAGTCATACATTCATAAGTAGAAGGAGATGGGTGATGGGAACGATGAGATTAATAGTATTGCAGATTTAGTAAATAGTTTGGAAGTGTTAGGGAATTATTTGTTTAGCAGAGTGATGGCGTTCGGGAAAAAACTGTTCATGTGTCTAGTTGTTCTGATGTGCAGTGCTCTATAGCATCGTTTTGAGGGTAGGAGTTGAAACAGTTTCTGTCCAGGATGTGAATATTTTCACAGCCCTCTTTTTGATTCGTGGAGTATACAGGTCCTCAATGGAAGGCAGGTTGGTAGCCATTGTTTTTTCTGCAGTTCTAATTATCCTCTGAAGTCTGTGTCTGTCTTGTTGGGTTGCAGAACCGAACCAGACAGTCATAGGGGTGCAGATGACAGACTCAGTAATTCCTCTGTAGAACTGGATCAGCAGCTCCTTGGGCAGTTTGAGCTTTCTGAGTTGGCACAGAAAAAACATTCTTTGTTGTCCTTTTTAATTAGATGGGAGAAAAGACTCAAAAGCAGCAGAAGGCTCCTATTTTCTCAATAAATGAATCCTCCATGTGCAGAGGCATCTTACCTGTGATTATCGATGGGAAATAAGATAAATGGTTGACTTTGGGCCTTGTCTTTGGCTTTCTGGAGGCATTTATCAGAATGCGATTGGAAAATAGATGCTTGATGGACCTTTGGTCTGATCTGCATGGAAGTGGGAGAGGGAGCCTGCATTAAAATTAGCTTGTAAAAATCTAATGTGATTGTGTTAAGATTTCTCTCTCCCAGGCGGCAGAATCGGGTGACGCTTTGAAGGATAACTGTGTGCATTTCTGCTGAGTCCAGCGATTTGAAAGTTCATGCTAAGTGGTTTGTGTCACCATAAATAAAACTGAAACTTCTATTCTTTCTCTCTCTCTCTCTCTCTCTCTCTCCATGGTTATTTTTTAAATGAAGTTTTTTACAAACTGATCTGGACCTCAGTCTTTTTTTGGTTTAAACTCAGATGCAGACTTGTTGCTGAAGGAACAAAAATACTCCGCTTGGCTTGCGTTTTTGTTCTTTCTTCTTTTCTTCTGGGAGGAAGAACCAAGTCATCTTGTTATTTTGCTAAGAAAAATAATTTGGGTGCTTAGGAACACCATGAACATTTGTTTTCTGTGGCATTTTTCCATTTTTTTATTCATTTGGCTTTTTACAGTTGTTTGGGGCTCAGTATTTACTGTACAGGTAGTCCTCAACTTACAATCACAATGGAATTTTGGTCATAAGTCATTACAATTGTAATTCGAGGCACCACTTGACTGGCCTTAATTTTATTACCACTTTTATGATGGTCATAAAACAAATCAGTCAACAAACAAATTACATGGTTCCTAAGCAAATCATGTGGTGGTTAAGCAAATCCAGTGTATTTAATGGGTGTTTCGGGCCATTTTCTACTAGAAAATGGCAAAAAAGTTGCTAACTGTAGCCACATGATTGCAGGGTTTCCCAACTGGTTGTAAATGTGAACCGGTTGCCAACTGCTCAAAATGCAGTCGCATGGTTGTTATGCAATCGGTCATAAGTCAAGGACTATCTGTAATGAGGGCTGTGGAGTAAAATTGAAATTGTTAATTGTTTTTTTTTTCATTTCTGTTTCTGGCTGTTTGTTGTATTTTATTATTATATTCTTTTCTTACCATATTTTATTGCATTTTATTTTGTTCTACGAGACCAGGAGTCTGAATAATTGGGCAGCAGAGTAAATTAATTAATTAATTGTTTTAATGGTCATTTTAATAGATATTTAATGTGTATCTTGGAAAGCACCTGGCTGACCATTCTTGGAACCGGGAAGCATGAGATGGATGTCTCATTTCATCCAGCATAGCTCTTTTGTTTTAAGCAGAGCAACCTGGTGTATTTTATGTACCCATATGTTCCACGGAGGGCAATGGAGAACAGCCATTTTGTAATTCAAGAAATTGGAGTTGATTAATCTGGTGGTTAACTAATTGGTAGAGGATATTGATAGATGAATAAATCCACATCTCTGAATCAAGAGCACTGCCTCTTCTCCCCTTCATAACACAGACCCCTGTCTAGATGCGTTTTGATCATAAGAACTCAGAAATAGCTCATAATTCTGTAATGCAGTGTTTTTAAACCTTGGGCACTTTAAGATGGTGGACATGCCGGCTAGAGAATTCTGGGAGTTGAAGTTCACCCATCTTAAACGGTTGAGAAACACTGGGCCCAATTTGCAATGGTTGGATTCATAGCTCAGCCATTTCTAATTTCTTCATTGCAACTTTTAAGCTAAACGTTGCCTTCTGCACAGCAGTGAACCACTCTTTTTGGTATCTGAGGCATGGATAAGATGCTTTGGGTCAGGCAGGAACCCGTATTTTATATGTTTATTTATTTATTTTATCGAATACATATTAAATAATATATATAAGTATAAGCATGAATTGAATACATAAAATGAATACAATTAAAGGGAACATTAGGACAGGGACGGTAGGCACGCTGGTGCTCTTATGCACGCCCCTTACAGACCTCTTAGGAATGGGATGAGGTCAACAATAGACAGTCTTTGGTTAAAGCTTTGGGGATTTTGGGAAAAGAGTCAGGTAGTGCATTCCAGGCATTAACAACTCTGTTACTGAAGTCATATTTTCTGCAAATATCGAGATTGGAATGGTTCACTTTAAGTTTGAATCTATTGTGTGCTCATGTATTGTTGTGGTTGAAGCTAAAGTAGTCATTGACAGGAAGGACATTGTAGCAGATGATTTTATGAGCTATGCTCAGGTCAGACTGAAGGCGGCGTAGTTCTAAATTTTCTAATCCCAGAATTTCAAGTCTGGTGGCATAAGGTATTTTGTTGCGAGCAGAGGAGTGGAGGACTCTTCTTGTGAAATATTTCTGAACGCACGCAATTGTGTTAATATCCGATATGCAGTGTGGGTTCCAGACAAATGAGCTGTATTCGAGAATTGGTCTAGCAAATGTTTTGTATGCTCTGGTTAGTAGTGTAATCTTACCAGAGAAGAAGCTACACAAGATTAGGTTTACAACTCTTAATGCCTTTTTGGTGATGTTGTTACAGTGGGCTTCGGCACTTAGATCATTTGATATGAGTCCATATCAAGGTCCTTGACAGAGTGAGGGTCATCTACAAGGTCATGTCCACTTAGCTTGTATTTTGTGTTCTGATTCTTTTTGCCAATGTGTAATATTGGTCAGGCTCATGGTACAGCATGGGTAGAGATGCATACTGCCTGGTACTGACAAGATTGTCTTGCATTTTTTCTCTCTTTTAAGTTAGTAACACGGTTGTTAAGTGAATCTGGGTCCCCATTGACTTTGCTCGTCAGAAGGTCGTGATGATCCCAGGACACTGCAACCGTCATAAATAAGAGTCAGTTTCCAAGCATCTGAATTTTGATCACGTGACCACGGGGATGCTACAATGGCTGTAAGTGTGAAAAATGCTCACTGTTTTCAGTGCCACTGTAACTTCGAATGGTCACTAAACAAACTGTTGTAAGTTGAGGACTACCTGTAATGGAATAAAGCTCAAGGTGTCTGAGATAATCAATTCATGTTCCAACCAAATAGAGCAGGGCTGTCAAACTTGCGGCCCGTGGGCTGGATGCATCACACCCAGTTTAGCGAAGGGGAAAAAAGTCACGATATGTCACATGATGCTGCCATGACACCGTGAGTTTGACACCCCTGAGATAGAGGCTGACACAACTCTTTCCAATTGTGTGTGAATTGGATAATCATATACATCTATTAAATACATAAACAAGCAAATATGCTGTGTTCCAATGGAACTGAGAACCAGGGGTCAAATGCTCCCGGTTCGGACCAGATCGTCCAATCCGGTAGCGATGGCAGCGGGTGGTTCGGAGAACTGGTAGCAAAAATCCCTCCCACACCCCATGCCCAGCTGAGCTGCGCGATTATCAGAGGTTTTTTTTTTTAACTTTTAAAAGCATTTTTCTTCGGCTAAAAAAAATGCTTTTAAAAGTAAAAAAAAAAAGCCTCTGATGATCGCGTGGCTCAGCTGGGATCATCAGAGCCTTTTAAAAGCATTTTTTCTACAACCTCTTTGGCCGAAGAGGTTGTAGAAAAAATGCTTTTAAAAGACTCCTCTGGAGATCCCAGCTGAGTTGCCTGATCATCAGAGGCTTCTAAAAGCATTTTTTTACAATCTCTTCGGCCAAAGAGGTTTGTAGAAAAAATGCTTTTAAAAGTAAAAAAAAAAGTTAGCCACGCTCACCCAGTCACATTACCCCCCTCACCAAGCCATGCCCACAGAGCCGGTAGTAACAAATTTTATATTTCACCCCTGCTGAGAACCTTTCAAATTTCCCATTACACAGAACAAAGGAATGTAAAGAAAATCTGTCCCCACCCCCCTTTTTTTTGTCCTAGGGGTGCTAATGTAGATGGTGAGTCCATACTGGCAATCACTTAGCAGGCACCCCACAAAACAACAACAACAATGAAATCACTTTATAAATAATTCCTATATCCTAGAAACAGAGGGTTGACTCCTAACTCTCAAAGGTTCTTATTTTTAATTTGGGAAGTTAGGATAACAAAGCCCCAAACTCTTATTTTTTCTAAAAGTATTCCTCATAATTATTTTTTAGATTTCTTTAGGAGGTGAACAAGTAGGATGTGTGGGAGTGGATGGGAAGGAGATATATTGCTCTTGTTGGGGCATATTTAAAGGTTTTAATGCTAATTGTGAGCCTGGAGTGTAACGACATCAAACAGCTCTGCCTGAACATAATCTGATCTAAATGGCCCCATCTTCTGGATTTCACTTGTGCAGCACAAATGTCTGTCCTAAGGGAGAGTTTGCACAGATGTTTAACTTGTACAAGCCTGAGCTCAACTCTATGGGGATTTTGACTCACGGAGAATCCAGGGCCAAGGACCATGCAAAGACCCTGCAGGTGTCTGTGCTCTCACTGCAGGTGTCTGGAGGGCTCTGCCCGCAGTGTGAGATGGAGAATGCTATCAACATATCGCTACCCTGCAAACATGTTGCAGGGACATGTCAGTTAGGTTTTTTTTAAAAAAAAAAAATCTGTATTCAGGTAGTCCTCGACGTACGGCCGCAATTGAGACCAGAATTTCCGCTGCTAAGCAAAGTAGTTGTTAAGTGAGTCACATCTGATTTTATGACCTTTTTTACCATGGCTGTTAAGTCAATCCCTGCACTTGTTAAGTAAATCATGTGGTTGTTAAGCAAATCTGACTTCCTCCCCTTGACTTTGCTTGTCGGAAACCAGCTGGAAAGGTCGCAAATGGCAATCACACGACCGCAGGATGCTGCAAACATCATATATACGGGGCAGTTGCCAAAATATTGATCACGTGACCATGCTGCAACAGTCATAAATGTGAGGATCAGTTGTAAGTCATTTTTTTTCAGAGTCAATGTAACTTCAAACAATCAGAATAACAGAGCTGGAAGGGACATTGGAGGTCATCTAGTCCAACTCCTTGCTCAAGCAGGAGACCCTACACCATTTCTGATAGATGGCAGTCCAGTCTCTTCCTGAAAGCCTCCAGTGATGGGGCACCCACAGCTTCTGAAGCTAAGGTGTTCCATTGGTTGATTGCTTTCACCATCAGAAAATTTCTCTTTATTTCTAGGTTGAATCTCTCCTTGATCAGTTTCCATCCATTGTTTCTTGTCTGGGTTTCCGGGGCTTTGGAGAATAGGTTGACCCCGTCCTCTTTGTGACAGCCGTTCAAATATTGGAATACCGCTATCATGTCACCCCGGTCCTTCTTTTCCAGCCATACCTAGTTTCTGCAACCGTTCTTCTATGTTTTAGCCTCCAGACCCCTAATCATTTTGTTGTTCTCCTCTGCACTCTTTCTAAAGATTGAATCTAAAGACTCAACCATTAAATGAATGGTTATAAGTCAAATACTACTTGTCTTGTAGAACTCCTGATCTGATGAAAATCGGAAAGTGTGAGTTTTTCATATTTCCAGATTTTCCTCCTGATTTGTTCAGCAAAACTTTGACATCATTGCTCCCATTTTAGGTATAACTTCTTGTCCTTTTCTAGGGATGATTCATTGCTGCAAATAATTAAAGGGTAGGTTAGTAATAGACAGGAAGCCAAATAGTTCTAATTTTATATTTCCTCCTCCCTCCCCTTAAAGTAAGACACTAACTCTAATTTTGCATTAATTAATACAATGGTGCAACCTACAGATACTGAAATGTTCTGGGCACAGGGCAGAAATGCTATATAGGCCAAACCTTGTATAATCTGGTACCCTGCGGATGTATTATTCAATCAAAACCCACCTTCATGTTACTTAAATCTATGTACCAGATATTATGTATCAGATACTTTGGCATGATAGAACTTGGGCTTTCTCTCTGAGACATATTTTCAGATATCTCACCAAAGCTATCATACCCTCTCAGCTTTCCTTCCTTCTTTCCTTCCTTCCTTCCTTGTTTACAAGATATGGTCAAAAAAGTCAAGGTAACATTTATTGCAATCTAACTGAAATGCTCCCCATTTTACCTATGTGGTGCATTTTGACTTTTTTGACCATACCTTTGAATACCCGTTCCTCTTTCCTTGCATAAAAATAAATGTAAGTCCAAATAACAAAGAAGTATTTTAAAAAGCAGTGCTTCGGAAATGCAGGAGCACAAGGATTATCCTAGAGCAAGCACGGTTTGGAGACTGAATCCCACAAGCTGGCAACCATACTAACACAATCTCCCAGTTCCCTCCATCTGCCTTTGCAAGGCTTAGTTTCCGGTCTCCTGATTTTGCTTTTATTTTTTTAAACCCGTCCATGTTCCTCTGACTCCTTCTTAAAGGGTGTGATCTGAAAGCAGATGCCATATAGAATATAAATTATGGGCAGGCTTCCATACAATATGGAAACCTTGCTTAGTGTTATCCATGGTAAAGAACATATTCCCTTTCTGCAGCACAAGCAATCACAGAACAGAATAACAGAGTTGGAAGGGACCTTGAAGGTCTTCTAGTCCAGCCCCCAAGTCTTCCCTGTCCAGTACCAAGTCACTTTTGCATTTTAGGGCTGGGCAGCACTTCCTGTTGTTGTTATAGAAGAATAGAATAGAATAGAATAGAATAGAATAGAATAGAATAGAATAGAATAGAATAGAATAGAATAGAATAGAATTTTTTATTGGCCAAGTGTGATTGGACACACAAGGAATTTGTCTTGGTGCATATGCTCTCAGTGTACATAAAAGAAAAGATACGTTCATCAAGGTACAACATTTACAACACAATTGATGATCAATATATCAATATAAATCATAAGGATTGCCAGCAACAAGTTATAGTCATACAGTCATAAGTGGAAAGAGATTGGTGATGGGAACTATGAAACGATTAATAGTAGTGCAGATTCAGTAAATAGTCTGACAGTGTTGAGGGAATTATTTGTTTAGCAGAGTGATGGCCTTCGGGAAAAAACTGTTCTTGTGTCTAGTTGTTCTGGTGTGCAGTGCTCTATAGCGTCGTTTGAGGGTAGGAGTTGATACAGTTTATGTCCAGGATGCGAGGGATCTGCAAATATTTTCACGGCCCTCTTCTTGATTCGTGCAGTATACAGGTCCTCAATGGAAGGCAAGTTGGTAGCAATTATTTTTTCTGCAGTTCTAATTATCCTCTGAAGTCTGTGTTTTTCTTGTTGGGTTGCAGAACCGAACCAGACAGTTATAGAGGTGCAAATGACAGACTCAATAATTCCTCTGTAGAATTGGATCAGCAGCTCCTTGGGCAGTTTGAGCTTACTGAGTTGGCGCAGAAAGAACATTCTTTGTTGTCCTTTTTTAATGATGTTTTTGATGTTAGCTGTCCATTTGAGATCTTGCGATATGATAGAACCCAGAAATTTGAAGGTTTCTACTGTTGATACTGTGTTGTCAAGTATTGTGAGAGGTGGAAGTATGGAAGGGTTTTTCCTAAAGTCTACCACCATTTCTACGGTTTTGAGTGTGTTCAGTTCCAGATTGTTTTGGTTTAGGTAGTTCTTGACTTACGACCACAATTGAGCCCCAAACTTCTATTGCTAAACGAGAATTGTTAAGTGGGCTTTGCCCCATTTGGCAACCTTTCTTGACACCGTTGTTATGTGAATCACTGCAGCTAAGCTAGTAACATGGTTGTTAAGTGAATCTGGCTTCCCTGTTGACTTTGCCTGTCAGAAGGTCGCAAAAGGGATCACCCAGGACACTGCAATCGTCATAAATATGAGTCAGTTGCCAAGCGTCTGAATTTTGATCACATGACCATAGGGCTGCTGCAATGGTCGTAAGTGTGAGAAATAACTGTAAGTCACTTTTCAGTGCTGTTGTAACTTCAAAAGGTCACTAAATGAATGGGTGTAAGTTAAGGACCACCTGTAGACAGTAGTCTGACCCAGATCAGCTACTGTCTACATGGGTAAAATCTAAACATTTTTTGTCTAGTTTTCCACATACACACACATACCTACACTACGAGATGTGTGTCAACTTCCTCCTAGAATTCTCAGTAATGATTGCATATATGTATTTGTGTATATGAGCTGTCAGGACCCAAAGAGAAAATTCTGCTTTGTACTATTATTATTTTTTTGCAGTAATTTCTGCATTGTTTTCCAAGAGGACTGCTTGATACCACTGAGTAAATGTTCTCTTCCCTACTAGCAATTCCACAAATTGAACGGAGGGATTGACTTGATTCACCAATCAGAATGAAATGCACTTCAATGGATTTGATCAGCCAAGACAGTTTCTGCATATGGACATTTGGATGGCTTGAAACTGGATCTGATTCAGATGAATGAGCCAATTTAATTCAGATGTCCATATCAAATAGAATTGATCTTCCGAATACCTTTGAATCTAATTGGATTCAGGTCATGCACCTCTTTGACTTAAAACATAAATCACTATTAATCCAAATTTCGGCAATATGGGAAACTGTGGTTTGGAGATTAAAACAAGCTATGGTTATTGAAGGTAGTGATGGCTTTCTGTTTAGTTATCCTCTGGTTATACTACTCATTAGGGCAGGGGGTGTCAAACTCGATTTCATTGAGGGCCGCATGAGGGTTGTGTTTGACCGTGTGTGTGTGTGTGTGTGTGCGCAGAGTGGGCGTGTCACTCATGTTGGGAGCGCCTATGGCAGCCCCAAGTGTTTTAGCTGGCAGAGGGTTGCAGGAGGCTGCTGCAGCTGGAAACGGAGCTCATGAGCACGTTTTTCCTGGCAGAGGCATCATGGACCAGTCCTTCACTGTATCCAGGGTCGGCCAGATCTAAGCACCCTCTGGGCTGCATCCGGCCTGCCTTTTGACGCCCCTGCATTAGGGACACACACTAACCTTATCACAATGTGACTTAGAGCAGCGTATCTCAACCGTGACAACTTAAAAATGTCTGAACTTCAATTCCCAGCATGCTGGCTGGCGAATTCTGGCAGTTGAAATCCACATGTCTTTAAGTTGCCAAGGTTGAGAAGCAATGACTTAGAGGATTGTAACAGGCCCGATTTGTAAACATTATATACAGGGGTGAAATCCAGCATGTTCTGACAAGTTCTGGAGAACCGGTAGCGGAAATTTTGAGTAGTTTGGAGAACTGGCAAATACTACCTCTGGCTGGCCCCAGAGTGGGGTGGGAATGGAGATTTTTCAATATCCTTCCCCCAGGAGTGGGGACGGAATGGGGATTTTGCAGTATTCTTCCCCTGCCACGCCCACCAAGCTACACCATGCCCACCAAGCCATGCCCACAGAACAGGTAGTAAAAAAATTTGCATTTCACCACTGATTATATATGATCCCAGCAGTTCCCTCTGCTCTCTCAATTATATATTGCAATATACCTCTTTGGGTCCGAAAACAGCATATCAATTCTCTGAAGGAATGGGTGGATTAAAGCATAAATATTTTGTCACTGCTGAACTTTAGTAGATCTGTCCTCCTGACCACACACATTCCTATTTAACTTAGTATCTAAATCATGCCTTTCTTGTAAGTCCTTAGCCCAACATAAAAGCAACTCAGTCATACCGCATTATTCCCCATAATAGAGACACTATTTTCCTGTTCCCTGCCAACACACAGATATCTCCCTTCCACGTTTCTAAAGCCCCATGCATGAAATTGTCCACCGTAAGTTACTCATTCAAAGAAAAAGAGACTAGAATGAGAGGCGTGTTTTCATAAAACGTTGAATGAAACTCACTTTCTCTCTAGTTGCAGCATGGCTGCAGTATTATTTCACATTATTAATACCGGTTCAGAGGTTAGGGGTCAAATTATGAGTGAGGCTGTGTGCTGTAAACATGTTCAGCGACTATTGGTAAAACCAGAGTTCACACACACCCCAACACCCCAGTGTAGAGAATGGAGATTTTTCAGACAACTCAGGAAAGAGTTAAGAGCCTATACTTTGTACAGGTAGTCCTCAACTTATGGCCAAATTGAGTCCAAATTTTCTGTTGCTAAGTGAGACAGTTGTTAAGTGAGTTTTTGCCCAATTTTACAACCTTTCTTGCCCCAGCTGTTAAGTGAATCATTGCAGTTGTTTGGTTAGTAACGTGATTGTTAAATGAATCTGCCTTCCCCATTGACTTTCCTTGTCAGGAGGTCGCAAAAAGGGGATCGCACATTTCTCCCGGGGAACACCGCAACTTTTATAAACGTGACTCAGTTGTCAGGAATCTGAATTTTGATCATGTGACCACGGGATTGCCGTGATGGCCGCAAGTGTGAAAAACGGTTGTTAACTCACTTTTTCCAGTGCCGTTAAAATTTCAAACGGTCACTAAACAAATGGTTGTTAAGTCGAGGACTGCCTGTTCAGCAGGAGGCTTACTCTTTCTGTCTTGAGAAAGGATGTGCTTATAAGAACAAAATAATGTCACTTATTTCAAATAGGAAGGGGGCATCCTTGCAGCCTCTCTGGCTTATCCTGCTGAATGAGACCCAGTGGATTCCTTTGCCTCCCCCCACCCAAATCTTCCCCTAATTGCTTCCACAGCTGTGCTCTCCTTTGGTCCCCCAGGGGTCATCTCCTGCAGATATCTCCTGCAGTGGCGTAGCTGGGGAGAGGGAAGGGGGGCTATAGCATCCTCCAAACCCGCTAATCCTATTCTTTTTGAAACAAAATGTAATTTCAATCGAATGGAAAGAGCGGGTGCACAGAATTTTCCAACCGGGAGGCGTTATCTTTCTCCCTCTCTCTTCCTCCTTTCCCCCTCCCGCTCCTTTGATCATAAGGCCTGGGTACCATCCCCGGTTTAGATCTTCGGAGTGGGGGGGGGGAAGGCATCCTTTCTCTCTCCCCCGCCCCCCTACAAGCCCCATCCTTGGATCACCTTTGCGAGCCAACAGAAGGCGGCAGGGGAGGTTCGCTAACCAGACCACTTCGCTCCTCTCCTCGCAATGCTAGCGCTACCCCGGCGCCTAGTAATTCACAGCCTCCCCCCAACCCCCCCCCCCGGTTAAGGAGGAGGAGAAAGGGGCGGAGACTAGCGACTTGGGGAGGGCGGGGAGGAAGAGAGCGGGAGAGGTCGGTCATGGGTGCCGCGGGAGCCGTGCTAGTCCGGAGCGGGAGGGGGGAGATGTGAGGGTGTCCTCTACCCCCCCGCTTCCTCCCCCCCCCGGTATTCTCTTTGCAAAGGGGAAAAAAGAGATTGTGGTGCTTCCCTCTCCTGCCGATCAAACCCTCATCATCTCTTGCCTTGATAAGCAGCTTCTGCACCGGGCAGCGAAAGAAGAGATTTTTTTTTAAAATATTTTTTTTTGGCCACTTCCCTCTCCCTCGCCGGTGAGGGTGGGGCGTCCCAGGAAAAGTGAGGTGTCTCTTTCTCTCTTCTCCCTCTCTCACTCTCCCCCCCTCCCCATCACTACTCTCTTGCCCCGTTTCCCCAGCTACCACCTCTTCCGTATTAAGACCTCCGAATGTGCGTTTCTCTAGAGTTACAAGCATCCACCAAGCCTTCTCCAACCCGGGAAGAATTTAATCCTCGAACTGATCCACCAACTAACCCCAACTGAAGATCAAAGAGGGTGGGGGCTGCAGAAAAAGGACATCCTCATCACCCCCCACCCCTCCTTAGCCCCTTTTTTGCATCGGGGGACGGCGCCAGCTGGGACCAAAACACGAGCCTGCCTGCCTGCCTGCCTCCCCCTTAAGATGCCAACCCCGCTGATGAAAGCGCCCGAGAGATGATCAAACGCTGAAAGGACGGAAGATTGCACTATTTTGACCCCCTTCGACTTCCATAAAATATATATTTTTTAAAAAAAAAAAAGAAAAAAGAAAAAAAAACTTAGTGGGACCTTAAAAAAAAAAAGCGCCCACTCTTCCTTGCCCCCAGCTTCGCTTCCGTTGGCATCAATCCGCTCCTCCGCCCTGACCAATTTCGTTTGGGTGATGGTAAGTTTCGCCTCACTTTCCAATCTTTGGGCTTTGCTTGGCGGGGGCCCAGAGAAGTTTATGGGCTTTCTTGGAGGGCGGAGGAAGAAAAGTCCGCGGCAGGTGGATCGGGGCAAAGAGAGGGGAGTTTAGCCGGGAGCGAAACAAGACAGAAAGAACGGAGATATGTAAAGCGGGTGTATGTGTATGGGGGGGGGTTGTTGTACCGCCCGTAGGGTGAGGGGGGGTGATGGGTTCTGATTAAGTGGGGGACCCACCCCTCCGTTGCAAGAGTGCGCCGGCGATTCGGTGCACTTCTTAACCCTTTTACCCCCTCTAGGGGAAGAAGACCCCTGCCTCTCCCCGTCCCACCCCCACCTCACTCCCGGTTGCCGCAAGTGTCACAGTTTAATTCGCGGGGGGGGGGGATGTTAGTGAAACGAGAGATGGGGGGGAGGAGGAAGAGAGAAGCGGAGACTCAAGGCGAGCTGCGTCTGCAGAGTGTCTGGATAGCTCTCCTCTCTCCGGTGCGCTTTTACGCATGGAATTGGGGAGGGGGGGGGAAATGCGTAAGATCTGTGCAGGAGGCGGGAGGCGAGGGGCGAAAGTATGGCACACGCTCGCTCGCTCTCGGCAGCAGCCAGGCTTAGCCCAGGCTCGAGGTAGCGGAAAATGGCCGCTCTGGCGAGGGGGGCGGAGGAGGAGAAGGAGGGCGGGCGAGCCAGCCGAGCTGAACTTGAAAATGACGCCCAGCGGGGAGGGAGAGCCACCGCGGCTGTGCAACGCCAAGGCTGCTCCGGCGGCTGCCTTTCCCTCCGGCCTCTCTTGCGCTAGATGAACCTCCAGCCCTCTCCGCCACCCCCCGGCCTTCCCCGCCCAGCCCAGCCCAGGAAAGGCCGAGCAGGAACTCCCTCTCCAAGAGCTGCTCTCCCGCCGCACCCGGCCCCGCCTCGCAGTGCCCCAGCCCTTTTGCGCGTCAAAATTCGCTTGTCTCGCGGGCGAAGCGAGCTGGGCCCTGCGGCAGGAGGAGGCAGGCCGCCTCGTCAGCAGAAGCTGCGAGGTGCCGCTGCGGAGCACCGGCTGGACGAGAGAGGGGAGGGGGGGTAGAATTCATCCCCATGTATACAGATACCCGTTGGGGAAGCTGCCTCACCACCCCAGCCTTAATGTTGGGGAGGGGTTTATTGTGCGCGTTGCGGGTCCCGCGTCCGCCGGTCCTTCCCCAGCTGCAGGCTTTAAGACCGGAGCCTCCGCGCATAGCAAGCTGAGGCTGACTTCTGCTGCGTCAAAGCAAAACAGGATGGCGTTTCCTTGCACGGATCTCCTGGCTTTTCCTCTGGTGGACGAATTTCGCCCGCCGGACTCTCTCTGTGTCTCTTCCCCCACCCCCGTGCAAAAAAAAGGAGGCTCGGGGTAATCCCCAAAACTCCGAAGTGAAAGTCAGTGGCGCTTTCTCCCGGGTAAAGGGTGTTCGGGATCTCCCATTGGAAAGGCTAAAGATGATTGAGGAAAGGAAGGGGCGGTGAATTGACGGGCTGGTGTAAGAAGACCTAATGTCAGTCTTTTCTTGAGTGAAGGATCGCCGGCCGCCTTTTCTCTCTTTCTCTCGGCCGAGATTGTTTCCAGTTAGCCGCGTAGATCTTCTCCGCCTTGGAGAAAGAGGGGGAGTCAATCCGGAGTACAGTCACTGGGAGTTACCTCCAAATAAATATGAATAGCTCAGGAATTGGCCCTTCTCCTTTTGCGCGAGGAATCTTGCTCTAGGGGTTTTTAGGAGGAGAGAATCTGGCTCCAGAGAAGTGAGGATCCTGACGCAGTGTCCGGGTTCGTCTGAACATCCCGACGCGTAACTTCAAGAGAAAAGTTCTGCTTTCTTGGGCCCGCAATTTGCGCCTCGGGGTGCGCCTCAGATCCTCTGCGCGGCCTCTCTTGGCCTCATTTAAACCAGAGGCAGGCTGCTTTTGTTAACACACACACATACACCCCTACCTCCCCCCCTCCCTTTCTGACTCGTCAGTTATGGTACAATTTCCCTCCGACTTTGCCGGGGCGGCAGGAGCGACGGCGCTTTCATGTAACCTTGACACAAACTGAGTGAAAATACCTGTCAACCAGGAGAGACGGAATTTCTGGTTTTTTTTTATCCAAAGAGTGGAATGAGCTTTTCTGGAGGGGGGGGCTCGGCCAGGTGGGAGTAAAAATTTCAAGGACATCCCAGCAGAGAGAGAGAGAGAGAGAGAGAGAGAGAGAGAGAGAGAGAGAGAGAGAAAGAAAGAAAGAAAGAAAGAAAGAAAGAAAAAGATGTACTAACGGGACAAGTCAGGACCCCACTAAGGCACCGCAGAGATTGCGTCTTCCAAGCGTGGCTATGCCGGTAGATCAAGAAAGTACCGAGAAGGAAACCTGCCAAGAACCACAAAAGACAAATTCTGTAAAAGGTGAATTGGCTGGAAGAGTTCGGCCTGTTGGGGTCGGCCATGGCCCAAGTTCAGACTTCTGATTACAAATGTGGACTCTCGCTTTAGCTAGAGAGCCCTGCACAATTTAGTGCCTGTGGTTCCGGGGAAGGTGCTTCTGGTCTCCTAAATATCTTGCCTCGAGTACCTTGTGACAAAAGAGCTTCTGGCCTACTCGGAAGATTAACTGGTAGAAAGAACGTCTGGAAGCCCCAACTGTGCCTTGTCGAGTTTCTGCATGCGGGATGTCTCTCACGGTTTTTTTTCTCTCTCTCTTTTTGTCGTGGGAGAATACCCACCCCTTACCAAGATAGAAACCAAGACCTAGGCAACCGCTTCCTCTTGAGGTCATTAGGCCAATCCTTAATTCCCAAATAATTTCGAATCTGCTCTCCTGTTCTTTTATCTCATGCCATTTTGGTTAGGTGGGCAGAAGGTCCTTTCTAAATGGCTTGGATGAGAGAGGGCCCGTTTTTTTCAAAAGCCACCAATTATCTCCCTGATAGCCTTGGGCGCAACTGTCATTTATTTACTGACTTATTTATTACTCAGTCAACTGTTCAAAAAAAAAAGTAAAAATTATTTATGATTATTCCTCCCCCCCTTCCTCCCAGATTCACTTTCTATTTAAATCCTCCAAGATGCTAAATAAGTCCATGTGCGATTTGCGCGGGCACATTTTCCGTGTTAAAGAGCGTGCTCCCGGCTCTCCCAGCTCAAAAGTAAATCCCATTTGCTTTTAGTGGCCTTAATTCCAGATTAAAGAGCCTCGAGGGACTCCATAGACCTTTGCGTGTGATTTGCTTTGTCTAGGTGCGCGTGGGTGGGTGGGTGGATGGCTGGATAGCGGGTGATCTCTCCAAGCCGACAACTTCCTAGTCTTCATGGTGACCTCATTTTTAAAGTTCCTTTTTTTTGGGTGGCGGGGGGGGGGGCGGGGAAATCTCCAGCGGCGTTAATAACAGGACTTCTTAAAACTTTAGACCGTCAATAAATTTGAGCTGCTTTGCCATGAAGCGCCTGCCTAATTGCGGTAGAGGAGTTGCGGCTTTTGACGCGTAACTGGCAGCTTTGCCAGTGAAACATTTATTTTTTCTTCTGCTACCCATCCCGCCGCCCCTGTTCTAGAGGTGCCCCTTCTTATTCCCCTAGTTTCCTTTGGTTCGCTTCTCTATCTTGATCCTACCTTTGTGGACAAACTGGTGCTGTGTCGGAAAAATAGCCTGGAGGGCTGCGCTTCCGAAGTTAGGAACCATTGGCATTTTCTTCGGGTGGGCCGCCTAGTAAGTGTAACGTACCCCAACCCCCCAGGCCGCTAGTTGACCGGAGTTGCTCCCAGATAGGGTGGCTAACTTACTTCCTCCCTTTCCAATGTGGGGAGGGCTGAATAATTGGAGGAAAAGGGGATTTGAGAAGGGAAGAAATTCTCGGCCTCCCTCTCCATTCATTCCACTGCCTGGCGCTACGGCCTGGCTGCGTTTTGGAAGTGGGAGGCATAGAAACCTCATTATCTAGCCACAAACTTCGAATATCAAGGAGGGGGCTAGATTTCCCAGAGCTAAGAATTCCAGCGTCTGGAGATCTACATTAAGATTGCTTTTTCAAACCATATTTTGGAGCAGTGACAGCCGAAACCTGTTCCAAGATTGGAAGTTGGAAAGTATTGGAGAAAAAAACACGTGTTGGCTCTGTTTTTATTTTAATACTACCCCACACTCATACTCACTCACTCACACTTTTCCACCTCCAGTTGCTGAGTAGTGATTGATTCAACTTGCTCTTTTTTTTTAACCTGTTTTCCTAAATTCCATAAATACTGCGCACTGTGCTGTGCATTTCCCACCGAATTCAGGGGGACTGGTGAATAAAGTTGCTTAAGGTGGCTGGAAAAACTTCACAGTTCTCTCCCCACTACCCTTAGCCTTCTTAATACATGTCCAGAGAGGCAGGACCTTATTATTATTGTGGACACGATTTTTAAATTGATTTCCCCGCATCAGGCAGACAGGAGATAGAGCTGTACAGTAATTCCCTTGGCAAAGGGGAAGCAGAAACCAGGACTTGAAGTTTTAACATTCCTGCCTTGAGGTCGGTGGGTGACACTGACATGTTAAAAGGGAGCAAGCCTGTACCCCTTTTTAAAAACTACATATTTTATCTCCCAAATGGAGATGGTGGTGGATGGTGGTTCTTGCAAAAAATAAAATGGGGAAAAAGTATTTCTCTAAATTAGAGCCTTGTCTGCCTGTCTTACTTGCTTGCAGAAAAACTTATGTGAAAGTTTCATGCTGCTGATATCTTAAAATTTTGTATTAGCTTCTCCTACCTTATAGGAGATGAAGTCGCCCCCACCTCGTAGGCAAAAAAGGAGAACTCGAATTGATTTTACGGGGGGGGGATCAAATCCGTCCTCAGATCGCGTTTTTGCTCTCCTTTTGCCTTTCCTTTCACTTTTTCCCTCCTGATCTCTTTCTGCCTCTAGACAGGTTGCTTCTAAAAGTCCACTTTCTTCTTCCTAACCTTTCACTCGGGATTTTTTTTTTTTACTTTTTTCAAGGAAAACTTTAGTCGGTTTGCCTCCAAATTCTCATCTCCTCGAGTCTGTACATGCTTACTCGGAAGTAAAGCGCAAGTAGTCTTCCTGCGCCGCCCCCCCCTCGGAAAAAGAGGTCAGCCTTGGGCTGTCTCGCAAGTGTACTGTAGGAGCCGAACCGCCTTAAGCTTTATCTCTCCTCCTTTAAACTCTGCTGTTTTATATCAAATTCCCTTATAGGCCTTTGATTGCCGCTTCTCCCACCCTTCTCCCGGGCTTCCTAGGAAAACTTTTAAAAGAGAGGCTTATTTTTGTCCTGCGATTTCCAACTTGTTAAGGGCTATTTCCAGCCGCTTTAAAAAAAGAGTTTGGGGAGAGAGTCTCAGTCCTCTGTCTCTCGCGTCCCTCAACTCTTAGTTGAGTAGTAGTAGTAGTAATAATAAAACAATTGAGATACAACAATATGCCTTCCGGATCCGACGGATCTCTTCGGAAGAGGATCCTTCTTTTTCGTGGAGGTTGTCGGAGCAATCAAGTGTTATTCCATTTGGTTTTTTTTTTAATGGCTTCTCCACCACCCCCATTTTGAAAACTTGCGGCCGTATCCGCGCGCTTCTTCGGGACTAAGTCTCTGCCAACTCTTCCGCGGGACACCGACCGGGTCACACTTCCACGGCTTCGTGTCATTCGCTGTGTTCCCTCCCTCCCTCCTTCCCAGTCCCGACCCGCTTGCGCCGAAATTCAAAGAATTTTCAAATTATGACTTCTTCTTCTCTTTGCGTCTCTACACAGATGCCTGCGCGTAATTCTTCCGGCGGTTTCATGCGATTCGCGCGCCCTTAATTGATTTATTTTTATAACCCCCCCACCCGCTCTTTTAAATCCGCTCCTCTTAAATGCATTTCTCTCTTCCCCCCCCCCTTTGGTCCCACCCTCTGCTCCCTCCCTCCCTCCCTCCCTCGCCGTCTCCTCCTTCCTCCCCCGCACCGATCCATCGCCAGGGAAAGAGAGAGTGAGAGAGAAGAGAGAGAGAGGGAGGGAGTCAAGAAAACTGTTCCAGCCGCCGCCGAAATGACTCAGTAACTTTTGCGCTTGGATCTGCTTTTTCAAACCTCCCCCCCCCTCATCATCGCCATCCTCTTCCTCCTCCTCCTCCTCCACCACCACCGTTGGTTCCGCTAAAGCTCGGAGATGTATTCTTCACCCCTCTGCCTCGCCCAGGTAATTAAAAAGCTTTCTCACCCCTCCAAAAAGAACATTCTCCTTCGTACCCCCCCTTCCTTCTTCTCCTTCCTTCCTTCCTTCCTTCCTCCCTTCCTTCCTTCCTGCTTGCTTGCCTGCCCTGCCGCCGCTTCGGTCTCACTCTTTTTGCTTTCTCCTCGGCTTTTTCCTGCTTTCTCCCTGCAGTTTTGTCACCCAGATTGCCTGCGTGGTCGCGAGGTGGCTCGGTTGACGTACCCGCTGCTCTCCCTTTTCTCCCCACACCCCCCCCCGCCAGCAATGAATTTTAAAAAAAGAAAGAAAGAAAGAAAGCGTAGTTCTGCCAATTGCAAAAAGTGTGTGCGTGCATAACTGTCGGCGGGTGTGTGTGTGTTGTGTGCGGGGAGACTGGGGAAGGAAGGACAGGGCTGGCGTTGTGTTCTGCAGCCCCTCCGGTGCAGCCTGCACTAGCCGTCAGATCTTTTTTTTTTTTTCCCTTTTTCCGGCAGGTCGTTTTAATCCTTGCTAATTACTTTCTGTTCTTCGCTTGCCAGCTTCCTTCCCACCCGCCTTCCTCTCCCCCCCCCCCGGGTGCGCCTCCTCGCTTGTACTCCGAAACAGTTATTTTTTTTTCTTCTCCACGGCATTCGCGCGCGCGGACTGGTCTTTGCCCGCCGAATGTGGCGGGGTGGGGGGGCAGAAGGGGGGGCAGAAGGGTCGTTCTGGGTTGAGGGTTCAGGATGGTCTTTGATGAACATAAAAGTCTTTCTCTCTGTGTGTGTGTGTGGGGGGGCGATCTTAACTCTCCAGGTCCCACGCTGACAACTTGGTGGAAGGTTTGGAAGGAAGCAGGTTTTTGGCTTTGGTGGCTCTTTTCTGTTCCAGGTGCACGTGGGAATCCCCCTGTGGGTCTACCAGCCGTTTGAGCCAGACAGATGGTTAAACAGGAACGGGTGGACTTTTTTTTTTTTTTTTGGCCCCCTTTCAACCCCTTTTCTGCAACCTGAGTCTAGAGAGATTTAGGAAGTGGTAGGTGAATAGAGATTGCTTTAGGACTGTGAAAATCCAAGGTTAAAAACAAGCGTGCAAAACCGTGTGTTTTTAGATACCTTAGAACAGGTGACTGCCCCTGCCCGGGACATGTGGGAATGGGTTTTCAGTCTCTTGGGGTTTGGATCTAAGAATGCACCCAGGGATTTTGCATTGTAGGCCCTATACCTACATCTACGTATAAATACCATCCAGCATTCAGGAAAGCAAAGACGTGGGGGGGGGGGAAATGTGCCCACACTAGAAAAGGTGTGTAAAAATGTGTGCAGCTGTGGAGTGCAGCTGCCAGAGTGAGAAGGTTTCTTGGAGCTGTTGAGCATATGGGTCTCTCTTGCATGCTCTTTCAGTGTGTACGTGTGTAAAAATGTCGGGGATGCATGTGTGAAAAATGGTGCTAGTGTGTAGCCAGATGGGAGGGAAGAGTGTGTGTTCAATCCCAAGTGTGTGTGCGTGTGCGCGTAGTTATTTGCTACAACTGTGCTGCTCCTTCATGCCTTAAAATATTCATACCTCATGCTGGGTATGTTTTATGAGAAAGTTGTCAGGCGGATTTGCTAAACTATGAATCCGGAGCGTTTGTTGCTTGTGGAAAAGTTTCAGGCAAATATATTCTGTAAAATGCACACAAAACGTACCATGTCCTGGCTTAGATGCTGTCCTTTGCATTTTGAATTAATAGCAAATAAAATGTATTAACGCTCATGGACGTAGCTAAGCCATGAATTCTACTGCAGATTGGGTCTGCTTTCATTGTGGAGAGCAAGCCAGTACACGGCCTGGAGCATATTTTCCCATTGGTGGCCTTTGTTTTGCTGTGATTTGGGGACTACAGCTCCCATGTGCCACTTAGGGCACCTTGCACCTCTGCCTTGGTTTGGCATTGCAGTTCCTTCCCTCATTCTGTGGGTTTTCTTCTTTTCCCTGTTGTAAGTTTTGTAGCAGGCGTGCCTGATGTGGTGGGTCAAATATTTGAGCAGGCGCATTTTGACTTGGCACAGCCTCACTCTGGACTTTCTATAGTTATGTCCCCTGGAGCGTGGCAGGCTGTTCTTTCTCTCGCTCTTATCGATTCCTGATATTTTATTTAATTATTGAACACCAAGACTCTCTCCTCGTCCCAGTGTAACTCCTTTCTTACTGCACATGAAAAGTGCATTCTATATAAACCTCTCCCCAAAATACAGGAATCTCCCCAAAATACAGGCATGTCAGCTCCTTAGTTCTGGGCAGGCTAAAGGCTGGAAGTGGGAAGCAAATGGAGCTGATTACAATTGCGATTTTTATTTTCTTTTTTACATTGGGAAAGGCTGCATTTAGGCCATTTCAAAAGGATGGGGGCCTTTCCAAACTCTTGGCATACCCCAGTCGCCTCCAGCTTGAGTGATTGAGAGAGGCAGAGAAGCAGAATTATTTGGCGAAACTCAATGAATGCTCGGTCCAGTTTCAAAGCTCAGCTGAAATGTAAAACTTTTGAATTCTGAACGGTTCCTTTTTGCAATTTTACTTTCCACGGTCACCCTGAGGAAGCACTGTAATTTTCTGAATGAATACGGAAGGCCTTTTTAAAAATAACAATGTATTTCCTTAAAGTTAGCCCTTCATTGAGAAAGGGCCTGAACTGGAAAACAAATGACATTACTGTAGGCAAATTCATGAGATCTATTTGTTTATTTATTTTAAATCAGACTGTAAAACAGAGGTGTATAGAAAGTATGCTCAAACAAAGCTGGAGTTGGCAATTAAAAGTCCTGCGAGCACATTAAAAAAAAAGAGTTTTGATTCTCACGGTTCTGGCTGCCATTTTGACTTTTTAAACTTCTGCCTGAAAAATTCTTTTTCTGTAAGGAAGGCCAATATTTTGAAAAGAAAGCAAAAGGAAAAAAAAGCGAAGGACTGTAATCCGCCGATATCAAATGCAAGGGCTAACCATGTTTCAGCTAGCCCAATCCAGCTGTGTGATACAGGTGCTGTTTTTGGCTGAAAAGACCTATTTTATTAAAAGTTCTTTATTGAACTAAGGAAAGCGGTTGCTATAACGCGGAGTTTACATTTAAACTTTCTCCCATTAGACAATGTGTACAGTAGTTAATCCTTCATCTAGCATGATTGCATCCCGTAAAAAAATATTCCGATAAACAGAAAGAATGGAATTTGGAGAGGGCCGCAGAACAAATTGAGTGCATTCTCTGAAATGTAGTCCTTTGTATCTCAGAGGTGTGCTCTGCTGAGATACAGAATGGGGTCTCTTAAGGCCATGCAGTTCTTGGTCTCTGAATTATGCTTCTGTCTGGAATTCAAACAAGGTGGCATGTTTGTTACGTTACTGTAGCTTTTAGATTTTGATCTGTTTTATGTTGGCTGTTTTATTTATTGTGCATTGCCCAGATTCCTCTTTGGGGGACATGGATAGCTATGTACATCTGATTCATCAATCAATCCAGAATACATCCTGATCTTGTTATTCCCTCCAAAAGCCACCCTCTGTGGTAAGCTAGGCTAACAAAGAAGGACTGGCCCACAAGAGTCTTCTAAGATAGGGGATGGTGGTGGTAGATTCTGGCTTCCCCAATAGCAATAGCACTTAGACATATACTATTTCACAGTGCTTTATGGCAGGGGTCTCCAACCTTGGCAACTTTAAGACTTGTGGACTCCAACTCCCAGAATTCCTTAGCCAGCTTTGCTGGCTGAGGGATTCTGGGAGTTGAAGTCCACAAGTCTTAAAGTTGCCAAGGTTGGAGACCCCTGCTTTATAGCCTCCTCTAAGCAGTCTACAGAGTCTGCATATTTCCCCCAACAATCTGGCTCCTCATTTTACCTACCTCTGAAGGATGGAAGGCTGAGTCAATCTTGAGGTGGTCAGGATCGAACTCCTGGCAGTCCTGTTTCTTTCCTTCCACAGTGCATTTCAGAATTCTAAATCCAAGTATCTGTGGCCACAGCAGACTAGAGGTAGGGAAAAAGAGGAAAAGGTTTGTTCTGTTAGCCAAAATCAGTTTCTTAAGAATTCCCTCCCCGCCCCCCAAATATTCACAAAGATTTAAAATAATAATAATAAGGGATCCACAAGCGTGGGAAATGTTTTCTTCTTTAAGAAATAGAAAGGTAATGAGCCAGCCGTTTGGCCTGAGGCAGCTTTCTAAGTAGCCACATACTTTGTGCCCATTTCATAGGTCAGGGAAACTGAGAAAACGTGGCCTGCATCAGGCCACGTGATGATTTGATGAGACAAATGGAGATGATTCCATATATATTGTATCATGCTGCTTCTTGACCTGGTGCATAATGAAATGCAATTTTATCAGGGTTGTGTTTGACCTTGTGTGGGGGAGCAGAGAGGGCGTGGCCTGCTTGATGTCACTCATATTAGGGGCACCTGTGGCATGCCCGAGGGCTCTGCCAGCAAAAACAATAGCCTACAACCCGCTACCAGTAAAACGGAGCTTGGGAGGGCCATGTTTTCGCTGGCAGAGGGTTTCAGGAGGCTGTTGCAGCCCAAATCAGGGCTCAGGAGCCCATTTTCGCTGGCAGAGGCACTGTGGGCCGGTCCCTCACTGTTTCCAGGGTGGCCTCGCAGGCCAGATCTAAGCACCTCGCAAGCCGGATCTGGCCTGCAGTCATTAAGTTTGACACCCCTGCCCTAGACCAATTTCCCTAAGAAATCTGTGCAGATCCATAAACAAAACTGAGACCTTGTTGCTCAATGCAATAATTTTCAACAAGCTACTTGAGGCATAAGTGGGGCTCCTCTGAGCGTTCAAAGATTTTTCCTCTCTGAGATCGAATTTTTCTCTCCACTCATGTCCTTCCTTAACAGTCTGCAGTATGCTCGTGGAGGCCTCCGAACTTGAGAGGAGTCCCTTAACCCTAGCAAGGCATCAGCACAGGTAGTCCTCTACTTAAAACCGTTTCTTCAGTGACCGAAATTACAATGACACTGAAAAAAGTGATTTATGACTGTTTTCCACATCCCCATGGTCATGTGGTCAAAATTTAGATGCTTGGCAACTGGCGTGTATTTATGATGGTTGCAGGGTCCTGGGGTCACGTGATCCCCTTTTGTGACCGTCTGACAAAGTCAAAGGGGAACAACCGTGTTACTAACTTAAAAATTGCAGTGATTCACTGAACAATTGTGACAAGAAAGATACCATAAAAGGGGGCAGAACTCAACTGTCTTGCTTAGCAAAAAGACATTTTGGGCTCAGTTGTGGTTGTAAATTGAGGACTACCTATATAAATGGGAGAGCAGAGGTGCAGGCTTGGAGAGGATTTCTTTTTTAAGAAATTCACGAATAAAGGGATTATAGGGTGGTAAAATGGGAGTTACCTTGGAGCAGTGGTGGGGTTCAGCCGGTTCAGGCCGGTTCGGACAAACCGGTAGTTAAATTGCTGGCTGGCCCTTCCCCTCCCCGCCCTTTCCAGGAGTCTCCCCCACATCTCATTTTGGCTTCCAGGTAAGTGCAGAGAGGCCTCCTAGGCCCAAAACAGGATGTTGGGGGCGGTGTGTCTCCCTCCACGGTCCGAGTGCTGCCTGTCACACCCCCTGGCAATGGCCACACCCACCCAGCCAGTTATTAGGGCAGAGAACCGGTTGTTAAATTATTTGAATCCCATCACCGCCTTGGAGCAAAAAAAGCTCAGCAGGAGATGCTCCCTTAATTGCATCTTCCTCTCCTTTCACTTCAATATACTTCCTATTTCTGTGGAATAGGCTGGGTTGAGAGATAGAACATTAAGTGAAGCTTCAAGGGTTATTGACCTGGGTCTTCCCAATTGCAGGCCAGGTGCCACTCTCATTTGCTGCTTCCATAGCAATGGTTGTGTGACAAGCTCAGCTCTTTCTCTCCCAAAGGAAGATGTTGCATGCCCCTACGCGATGCGTCACTCGTTTGTTCTCCCGAGCTTCGCATCCACCTTGATTAACATCAGTCTAATAAGCAAATTCAGCTTAATTTGTCCTAAGGCACCTATTTTTCAAAACGGCCACGTGGAAAGAATAGATTTAAAACCTGTCTTTGAATAACGTCCATCATCTGGTTAGACAAGGTTCTTCACAACTAATTAAAAAAATATTACAATGTGCCAGAGATGGACAAACTTACAAAAGAAAGAGAAAGAGGACACGGAATATTATAAGGTCTGGAGCAAATGGTATGAATGGTTAGAAAATAGGAACGGTAGATAAACAAAAGTAGAGTAAGATAAAACTAAGATATGTGTAAATAATTGGAAAGGACTGTCTTGAATAGCTGATAAACAGTGATATCTATATAAATGTTGTATGTTTTGTCTTTCGTTTTAATGTGTTTTAAAAATAAAAAACTTTATACTCAGACAAGGTTCTTCATGGCAGTTAATCAGAAGAGAGTTAAGTTGTTTGTCTGGTGAATGAAAATGAGGGGTATACTTAACATATGGGAAGATAATAAAATTTTGAATTTTAGACATGATTTTACATCCTCGACTTACAGTCCTTCACTTGTGACTGTCCAAAAGTTATAACAGCACTGAAAACAAGTGACTAATGAGTGTTTTTCACATGAGCGGTGCAATGTGGTCATCTGATCAAAATTTGGATGCCTGGCAACTGCATGACTTCTGACAAGCAAAGTCAATGGGGAAGCCAGATTCACTTAACAGCTGTGTCACTAACTTAACGATTGCAGGGATTCACGTAACAACTGTGGCAAGAAAGGTCATAAAATGAGGCAAAACTGACTTAACAAGTATCTTAGCAATGGAAATTTTGGGCTTGATTGTGGTTGTAAGTCTGCATGTCACTTTAGAAATAGTCCTACTTTTTCTTACTATACCACAACATTTTCTTTCTACCCGGGGTGAAATCTGAACAGGTTTGCTACTGGTTTGCTCGCTGCACGCCAAGCGCATGCTGCATGCGTGCATGAGCACCAAATGCACATTGTGTGCACATGTGTGGTGCGCGCCATACTTGCGCATGCGCAGTATGCACCAAAAGGAGGCTTGGGAAGGTAAGTAGAACGGCGAGGGTGGGGGATCAGCTGTGGCGAGCAGTTTAGCTTCGCTAGAAAGCAGGAAATCCTACTTTCTAGCAAAGCTAAACCGTGCGGCAAAGGTGATTGTCGGATTGTAGCTTTTTTTTTACTACCGGTTCACCCAAACTGATAGTTTTTATTGCTACCAGTTCACCCAAACCAGAGCGAACTGGTAGCATTTCACCCCTGTTTCTACCTCTTCTAAAATAAAATGTCCTATCGCTTCCTTAGAGTGAAAAAAATGTTTTTTAAAGCTACTGCCTTCTTTCCATCTGCAGATAAAAAAGCAGATATTTATGCTAAAAATATGTCCTTTACACTTCAATCAAGATACATTTTTTATAAATTTAACTAACTTAATTGGAGGCATGTGTCTATTAATCAAAATGTCTATTAATCTTACCATTTTACAAAGTAAACATAGCAATCCTGACTCTAAAAGAGGCTTTGCGCGGCTGGGATCACAAAAGCTTCCACATTAAATAAAATATTCCCCCCCCCCAATAAATGATAAGTCAGGTATCTTTTTTCTAAGGACAATAACAACAGTAGCTTCAAATAAATAAGCACTTTTCTAGACTCTCCATTTCCAAATTCTCCATAAATTCTTAGGCCAGCAATGTCTGGGCAGTGACATCTGTAACAAGCCACAATACATCTCAATGATGATTCAAAATGCCAGGATGTCATCATGGGGAAAAAAATGCAACTTAATATTTGCCTGATGACATCTGACGCCAGGTATGTAACGACGTCATGGCACATATTTCTTTCCTTTGCCACCCTTTCCAAGATTCTCATGTGTCGAGATGACTTTTCCATTATGTTTTATATGGAGCTGTTTGAATCCATTTGGGCGGTGGGGAATAAAGACTCGAGTCCATAGGATGAGACGTAGGCTGGGTGTGGCTATGTGATCTTCCCATAAGATTCACAATTCCTAGGACTCCTAGGTATGGAGAGGGGTTTCCAAGAAATTCTTAATTATTTAAAAGGTATAGTAAGCTAAGGTTTATATTACATCTTGCCTTTCATGCATTACAAAATTGCAAGCAATTAAGCCACGGACTTCCAGAAACTCCGGTGAGAGGTAGGTTTGGGAACCACGAAACCGAAACGAAAGAACAGGTTGGAAGTGTCATGATAGTGCTGCTGTACAGCCTTAAGGGATGAACTCCTGTAATACGTAAACTCTCAATCTTAACATATTGCAACCGCAAACTGCAAACAAACAGCATCGCAACTGCCGACTAATAAACCATATCGTGGCTTAAAGTAGTGGCCTGGTTCATATAACCTTTGATATCAAGGGCTGGGTTTTCACAACATGCTGAACTGCAAATTTCCTAACGCTTTTATTGGGTTAGTCACACACTCAACTGCATAAATCCAACCAAATTGTTGGCAATTGAATTATCTGAAAAGGCTGAGCTGCCCACCTTTGAGAACTATCAGTCCTTATAGTCATCTGGTTGTTAGCACTCTTTCTGAGAGTCACCTGGAAATTTATCTGTGCCCTCAGGGTCACCTGAACGATGCAGATGGGGGTGGGGTGGGTGGAACTCTCTATGAAAGGACTGTCTATGGAGATTCTCAGTTGTCCAGGTTGTGGTTGTCCCAAAGGTGCTTTTTCAAAAGGCAACCGGACTTCCTTTGTTTTTCCTTGAAGAGGTCTCGCCTCTCATCCAAGAAGCTTCTTCAGTTCTGACTGAATGGCAGAGAATGGAAGGATTTATGTTCCTTGCAGTCATCTGGTTGTTACCACTCTTTCTGACAGGACTCTGCTGTTGTAATTGCAACTGTAAGTCCAGTTGCCTTTTGAAAAAGCACCTTTGGGACAACAACTGTGACCTGCACGACTGAGAATCTCCATAGACTTTTTTAGCACTGATTTCCATCTGTAAAATTCTGCTGATCTGAGTCCTCTTGTTTTGTTTTTTTATCAGGCATTCTGTCGTTCATTGGGTTTTATTTGAAAACTAATCACTGAATTCCTAACCCCAAAATGTCAAAAACAGAACTGGCAACAGAGGAAATGCCCAGCGTTTTTGCATTCAGGAATGAGTTGGGAGAGGTTTTCAACTACTGGAGTTATGGTTCTTTAGCTATAATTTTGCTGTATGTCTTTATGGAAAAATACCCTTAGGGGATTTTAAATGGTTGATTTAGTTCTGAAAAGAAATCTTTGCTTGAAATTTCCCCCTTGCTGTCACCCCAAAATTGCTTCTGCTCTATTCCAGGCATGCACAGAATGTCACCATCCAGCTGAGAGATAAATCTGCTTCTCTGTGAATTCAGAGTGGCATGGAGGGGGGTTTCTCCCCCTCCCCTCTTTTTCTTTCTCTCCCGCTTTGCAGTTCCCCAATTAAAGATTAAAACCCTGGCAAGTATTTCTCTTGACGCTGTTTTTTGGGAGCGAGCACAAGCACAGTGTGGATTTGGGAACATCCGTATTCCTGGCAAGGTGGCTATGGCAGCTGCTGGTGCCACTGTAGCTTGGAGGAGTTTCCCAATGTGATCCCAAAAGCTCAAAATAGCCCTGGCAAACTTTGTGCCACTCCTAGCCAGGACTTTAGAGTGACCTGCTTGAGTTGTATCCAGGTCCTTGACGGCTTCTCTCTCTCTCTTCCTCTTTTCCTGGCTGCTTCTCACCACTCTAGGACTTTCCTTTCTTCCCATCTCCGTTCTTCGGCCTTGCTTTCTTGCTTCAACTGGAAACTCGCTGTCTCTTCTGCTATGGTTCCCTGGCTGTTTTTCCCTTCTGAAAACAAAAAAAACCCCTCCAATTTTCTTTGCTTCTCCCTTTTGGGGTTTTTGATTTATATCAAGCAGCTGCTGGGGTGTTACGGTTGCAAGTTTGGAAGGCAAAAGATGAAGAGGGGGGGTGTTCAACCTATTTTCCAAAGCACCAAAAGGCAAGACAAGGAGCCATGGATGTTAACTAATCAAGGAGAGAAACAACCTGGAATTAAGGAGAAACTTCATAACAGTGAGGACAATTGAGGTGCGCCCGGAGGCTGCCCTTGAGATGCACCCGGAGGCTGCAGTTAGTCCAGAATGCAGCTGCGCGAGTAGTAATGGGAGCCGCTCGTGGCTCCCACGTAACACCACTGCTCCGTAGTCTGCACTGGCTTCCTGTAGTCTTTCGGGTGCGCTTCAAGATTCTAGTTACCACCTTTAAAGCGCTCCATGGCTTAGGACCCGGGTACTTACGAGACCGCCTGCTGTTACCATATGCCTCCCACCGACCCGTACGCTCTCACAGAGAGGGCCTTCTCAGGGTGCCGTCCGCCAAACAATGTCGGCTGGCGGCCCCCAGGAGTAGGGCCTTCTCTGTGGGAGCATCGACGCTCTGGAATGAACTCCCCCCTGGCCTACGTCAAGTGCCTGATCTTCGGACCTTTCGTCGTGAGCTAAAAACATATTTATTTATACAAGCAGGACTGGCATAAATAGTTGATTTTAAATTGGGGTTTTATTAATGTTTTAAATTTTTAAATCTATTTTAATCATCAGCCGTTTAGTAATAGTTTTATTTTAAATTCTTTTTAATTGTATATATCCTGTATTTTATGTTGGCTGTACACCGCCCTGAGTCCTTCGGGAGAAGGGCGGTATAAAAATTTAATTAAAAAAAAATAATTAACCAGTGGAATGCCTTGCCTTCAGAAGTTGTGGGTGCTCCATCACGGGAGGTTTTTAAAACGAGGCTGGACAGTCACTTGACTGAAGTGGTATAGGCCAGGGTCTCCTTCTTGAGCAGAAGGTTGGACTAGAACAGTGGTCCTCAACCTTTATAGTGCTGCGACCCCTTTAATACAATTCCCCACGATGTGGCGACCCCAACCGTAAAATTATTTTCGTTTTGAATTTATCGTGCCTGAAGCCGTATTGGCTAGCGATCTGAACTGCTTGCGATTGCCTTGAGGACGGAGGCATTAAAGCGGAGACTCCTCCCCTATTAAGTTTATTGCTCCTGAAGCCAGATTAGGCTAGCGATTGGGAGTGATTGCAGCTGGCTTGAGAGGGAGACATCAGAGCAAAGATTTCTCTTTTTTAATTCATCGCGCCTGAAGCCGAATTCAGCTAGCGATTTGAAGAGTCTGCAGCTGGCTTGTGGAGTCAACCATTGGAGCGCGATTCTTCGACTCGCAAGTATACTTCCCATATTTCCGATGGTCTTAGGTGACCCCTGGCAAATTGTCATTCGACCCCCAATGGGGTCGTGACCCACAGGTTGAGAACTGCTGGACTAGAAGACCTCCAAGGTTCTTCCAACTCTATTATTCCATGTTCTATGTTCAAAAATGAGTGAATGGGAGGATTGATGAAATGTATACACCACCAATGTCTTTTTTTGTTAAAAATTGTCTCATAGATATAAGCCCTGGGGATACTGGGGGGAAGGTTCTCCGATCCCCAATAATTCAAGCATTGTTTCCACTGCCCATTTTTCAGTTCTCCGAAATATTCACATTCTCTTTCTTCTGTCTGCAGATGTTTTCATCTCTTCCTTAGGCAAAGAAAATGAATCTACTTGGTAGAATATAAATTAATTTCAGGAGTGGGCATTGTGAGCAGGAATTTATTTTGGCAGTAACACCAATATGTTAGAAAAAGAGTTTTTTGCCATTTCCCAGACTAGAACAGTTTATTGCAGAGGCTCACAAACGATGGTCAGCGGAGTACGCTTGGCGTGCAACCCTGAATTCAGTGGGTTTGCAGAAAAGTTGCCAAACCGTTTAGAATATTGGAATTTGTCCCTGTTCTTGATCAAGCATGTTCTTTTAAGAACTCAGAGTACATTATCAAACAGAATGTATCAAACAGGATGACAATATCTAGGATAAAGGCCGAGGGAGCTGGTCTTTGTGTTTTCTATTCAGAAAGGTTTCTTTGATGCATGGATGCAGAAGCCAAAGACCCCAGCAACAAAGTTATTAAAATATGAATTATATCTTTACTTCTTAAAGCGAGTTCATTGAGGTTGCCCTGCCTCAACTTTCAAGGCAGAGAGATTATTGAAAATCACTGGTTCAATCAACGATGGCATCTGAAGTCGCATTTTTTTCCTCAGGGTCCCATTAAACCTGGAATAATTGTGTGTGTGTGTGTGTGTGTGTGTGTGTGTGTGTGTGTGTGTGTGTGTGTGTGGTGGTCTTGACTGTAAAAATATGGTTGACCAATAGGAGGCAGCAAAGAATGTGTGCGGCCTCCCTTTCCTGCCACCTAGTGGTTATTTGGATCGTTATTTCTCCACTTCAGCAGCTTTAAGTTGTGTGGACTACAACTCCCAGAATGCTGGGGAGCTCCAGAGAAATACTGGCTGGGGAATTCTGGGAGTTGAGGTACACACACCTTAAAGAGATGCTGAGATTGAGAAGATTTCTGCATTTTGTATCATTGAAGTTGCCATGGCACTGAAATAAATGACTTATGACTGTTTTTCACACTTACAACCATTGCGGCATCTCCTGGTCGTGTGATCAGAATTCAGATGTTTGACAACTGATTCACATTTATGACCATTGCAGTGTCCTAGGGTCATGTGATCACACTTTGCAAACTTGAAAAGCAAAGTCAGTGGGGAAGCCCGATTCACTTAACAACCTGTTACTAACTTAACAACTTCAGCAATTCACTTAACAATGTGGCAAGAATGGTTGTAAAATGGAGCAAATTTAATTTAACAACTAATCTCACTTAGTAACAAAAAAATTGGGCTCAATTGTCGTAAATCAAGGACTACCTATACAGCAGAGGACTTTAGAGTACTAGTTCTCAGATCTTTTGGGTAAAATATTCTTAACCTTGGCTGCTAAATAATTCAGCTTTCATTCTCTGCAATGAAAGCTACCATTTAAAACGATGTTTCTCAACTTCAGCCACTTGGAAGATATGTGTGTGGACTTCAGCTTCCAGAATCCTCCAATCAGCTGTGCTGCCTGGCTGGGGAATTCTGTGAATTGAAAAATCCACATCTCTTCAACTTACCGAATCGGGAACACTGGTTTAAAAGGAAATGCAACCAAAGAAGAAAAACTCCGTATTAATTTTCATTTGCAGTTAAGCAAGAGGAGAAATGTTAGAACCAAGGTGTCTGAATTCCTTCTAGTCACCCTTCCCAAACTGAAATATATGTGCAAGTAAGCAGGGCAGTTTGCAAACAGAGAAGAACATATTTCTCCGTATCTGAGATAGAGAATAGCAGAGCGTGCGCACAAGGAAGGTTACTTTCAAGAAAGGGCCCAGTGTTTTCTTTCAACAATGCACAGTACTTGACAGGAACACTGAAAAATGTGTAATCTTATCTTCCCTCTCTCCCTTTTTTCTTTTCTGTTCTTCCCCACCCTGTACCTCCTGGCCAAATTTGATGCAGTGGTTCTCCCCTCTCCCTTTTTTTTTCTCTTTTCATTGAGAACCAGCTGGGGCAACGAGAAGGGGAGATATTCTTTACGGCAAAGAGAAAAAAGCTCTCGTGTAACCACCCACAACAGAAGTAGCCTTTGATAGCTACTTCAGCCTTAAAAAGAAACCTCAACTGTGTAATTCTGCCTCCTTCACCCACCCTTCAGATGTAAATGGTCAAATTTGGCTCCTTCTGCTAACTAGGATGGATTTAATGCTGTTGAGGCAGAGTCATGTTTGTGACAAAGGACAAGAGCATCTGTCCAGTCTTTCTCCGATGAGAACACAAATATTTATTACATTTTGATCCCATGTTTTCTTCAACGACCTCTCTGTGGTTTCTCTTCCTTCCCCCATTATCTTCCCAAGCCACTCTCTGATAGGTGAAGCTGCATAGGAGCGATTAGTCTAAGCTGAACGGAGTTGTTTGTTGTTGTTTGTTTTTAGGAGACATTTAAACGTGAACTTAGGTGCTCCCCTCGCAGTCTAATGTGATCTTGTGTAATGTCCACTCACCCATAATGCCAAGCCAGGATCTTTTAACAAGGGTTTGCTGAGCAAGTCATAACGAATTGCTTTGCACATCACTCTAAGGCTGAAAACAAACAAGTGGTGTCATGGCTTAGCTTGATTTTTTTTTTCAGGCAAGCCACTTTTTCTCGGTCCTTTAATATTAGGCCAGAGGTAGAATGTTAAGCTGAGAAATGTGATTTTGGGGGGATTTTTTAAGCACCTTTTTTTTTTTTTTGTAAAGAGCATGTTTCGCTGGACCAGATGGCATTCAACATCCTGTTTTCCACATTGGCAGTCCAGAGTAGTGTCTCCCGATCTTGGAGATAACTGGATTTGTGGATTTGAACTTCCGGAATTGCACCGCCAGCATGGCCACGGCTAAGGATTCTGGCAGTTAAAATCTATACCCCCTAGAAAATTGTATTTATTTATTTATATCCTGCCTTTAGTATCTTTACAAATAACCCAAAGTGGCAAACATATCCAGTATACATTCCTTCTATTTTCCCTATAACAACCCTTTAAGATGAGTTGGACTGAGGGAGAATAACTGGCCGAAGATCGCCCAGAGGGCTTTCATGCCTAAGACTGGACTAGAACTCAGCATTGGCCTAGGGGGACTGCTCTGTTCTCCAATTGTTCCCTCCATTCAGTGGAAACCGTCATTGATGCCTGTCTCACCAGGCCCAACTGGAGTCCAATACTGTTAGTCCCTTTCATTTAAAGAATGTCATCTAATGGGACCTAGGAAGTGGATCATTTCTGTCACAACTGCTGGGAGATCAGACTCGTCCCAATCCTGTTAGTTCTTTACAAAATACCAGAGACCTGGTTGTATTCCCTGGCATAGAGATTGGGACATTAGATGGCCCATGAAATGATATTGCTTTGTTGAGTGTTTCTTGGATTTATTCTGGGTGATTTTGGACTATCAAGCCATTTTCAACCCCTAGCAACTGCATAGGTCCATTTTTTCCATAACAATCTATTCCTAACCTTGTCTTTCAAATCAATGGTGTTTCCTCTGTTGTCGTCATCTTCTCTTTTCTTCCATCTTTGCCAGCATTATGGATTTCTCCGGAGAGTTAGATCTTCTCGTTAAGTATCCAGAGTAGGATGATGTCAGTCTGGTCATTTGGGCCTCAAATGAGAAGTGTGAGTTGAAGGTTTTTTAAAAATGTCTTGTTAATATTGTTGCGCTGTTGTTTTTAATGTGTTGTTAGCTACCCAGAATTGCATCTTTGAGATGGGCAGGTGTATAATCAAACCCAACAAACAAACATCCGGAGATTGACAGCCTCTTAACACAGTAGTTGGGTTTGTACTCATGAATAACAGCCAGTTGTTGATGTATACTGTAGAAGCATATATTTCTTATCTGCACACACCTTACCGGAGGTGGGTTTCAGCAGGTTCTGACCAGTTCTGGAGAACCGGTAGCAGAAATTTTGAGTAGTTCGGAGAACCGGTAGTAAAAATTCTGACTGGCCCCATCCTCATCTATTCTCTACCTCCTGAGTCCCAGCTGATAAGGGAGGGAATGGAGATTTTACAGTACCCTTCTCCTGCCACGCCCACCAAGCTACGCCCACCAAGCCACACCCACAGAATTGGTAGTAAAAAATTTTGAAACCCACCACTGCATCTTACGTTATCTGTCTGTGCAATACCATACAGGTAGTCCTCGACTTATGACCACAATTGAGCCCCAACTTTCTGTTGTGAAGTGAGACATTTGTTAAGTGAGATTTGCCCCATTTTACGACCTTTCTTGCCATAGTTGTTAAGTGAATCACTGCAATTGTTAAATTAGTAACACGGGTTGTTCACTGAATATGGCTTCCCCAGATGAATATGAACCAGTTGCCAAGCATCCAAATTTTAACCAGGTGACTATGAGAATGCTGCAATGGTCATAAGTGTGAAAAACGGCCATAAGTCAGTTTTTTCAGTGCTGTTGTGACTTGGAACGGTCACTAAATGAGGACTCCCTGTAATGAATGTATCCATTTGTAAAATTTATATCCTGGGTATATGCTTTTTTTAAAAAAAAAAACAATCACAAAGTGAAGAGTCAAATTATTATTTTTCACCATCGTTCCAGATTTGCCAAGGCAGTTTTAATGCCGTTTAAACTCCTTTTCATGTCTGCAGCTTGTGGCAGTCTCATTTCTTTCCTTCCTTCCTTCCTTCCTTCCTTCCTTCCTTCCCTCCCTCCCTCCCTCCCTCCCTCCCTCCCTCCCTCCCTCTTTCTTTCTTTCTTTCTTCCTTCTTTCCTTCCTTCCTTCCTTCCTTCCTTCCTTCCTCCCTCCCTCCCTCCCTCCTTCTTTCTTTCTTTCTTTCTTTCTTTCTTTCTTTCTTTCTTTCTTTCTCTTACACCGACTGAACGGATGGTTTTACAGGAAGGATCAGTAACACGCAGCAGCCCTAATGCGTTTACATCCACCGTGAAGGAATCTCCTGTACAGAGAGTGTTAAGGATCCATACAGGCCTCAATGCTTTTGTACCACAAATAGATAGCTTAAGTGTTCAGCGCAGTAAAAGTGCATTAATATTGAATTGCCTCTTTCACCTCACTCTGCCTTTCACCACTCCTTTTCCTGTTCCTGAATGCAGTTAGCATTAGAAGTACAAACCACATGAGTCATATAAGAAAGTAGCAGCATCTGATTCCAAAAATCTTTAGAAAATACAGATGTACAGGCAGTCCTCGACTTACGGCCACAATTGAGCCCGACGTTTCTGTTGTCAGGTGAGACATTTGTTAAAGTCAGACCTGCCCCATTTTACAACCTTTCTTGCCCACAGTTGTTAAGGGAATCGCTGCAACTGATAAGTTAGCAAGCCGGTTGTTAAGTGAATCTGGCTTCCCCATTGAGTTTGTTTGTCAAAAGGTCGCAAAAGGAGATCACATGTCCTTGGGACACAGCAACGGTCGTAAGTATGAACCGGTTGCCAAGCATCTGAATTTTGATCACATGATCATGGGGAATGCTACAAAGGTTGTAATTGTGGAAAAATGATCATAAAGTCACTTTTTTCAGTGCTGTTGTCTCTTTGAAAGGTCATGAAATGAACTGTCATAAGTTGAGGACTATCTATATTGATAAAGTTTGTTTTGATACTGTATATATCAGAGATCAGCAACTTCAGCTCTTTCCCGTAAAATAGTTTTTTTTAAATAACACACCAAGCTATAATTTCATTACAGATCACCCTAAAATCTTTTGCAGATCCTGCCCATTACAGGAGCAGGTACCTGAGTGTATAGAGTGGCACTCAAGAATGCTACTAAAGATATTTACTAAACATTTACTTTCCTATATTTAAATTCACCTTTGTGACCTCCCTAGAGGAGGGCAGAATTCAAACCCCTAATTATTAAAGGAGAAAAGGAGAAATCGTTTAGTAGAAAAGCCTGTGCTTTGTACGCAAGGAGATTCAAAATTTTCTTCTCAAGTGCTTTTAGGAACACTGTGAGGAAAGTTACTTTATCCAGAAACCCTGCGTCGCCTTCGACAAGACCTAAGTTTAACTCACAGAATCATCTATTGTAATGTCCTTCCTGTCAAAGACTACTTCAGCTTTAATTGCAATAATACAAGGGCAACCAATAGATTTAAACTTAATGTAAACCGCTTTAATCTAGATTGCAGAAAATATGACTTCTGCAACAGAATCATCAGTGCTTGGAATACTTTACCTGACTCTGTGGTCTCTTCCCATAATCCTAAAAGCTTTAACCAAAAACTTTCTACTATTGACCTCACCCCATTCCTAAGAGGACCATAAGGGGCGTGCATAAGCGCACAAACGTGCCTACCGTTCCTGTCCTATTGTTTTTCTTTTCTTCTTCCTATATATGTTTATATGTGTATATACTATATAATCTTTTTGTATGATGTTGTGACAAAATAAATAAATAAAATAAATAAAAATAAACATATCTTGCTCCATAGGATCAAGGGCAAAATGGTTGAAGGAATATAGGTAATCCTTGACCTACGACCACAATTGAGCTCAAAATTTTCATTGCTAAGCAAGACAGTTGTGAGTTTGCCCCATTTTACAATCTTTCTTGCCACCGTTGTTGAGTGAATCCCTGCAGCTCTTAAGTGAACCTGTTTTCTCTATTGATTTTGCCTATCAGAAAAATCCCTAAATCCCAAAATCTTCAACCAAAAACTGTCTACTATTGACCTTACCCCATTCCTAAGAGGACTTTAAGGGGCGTGCATAAGAGCACAAAAGTGCCTACTGTTCCTGTCCTATTGTTCCCTTTCATTATATCAAATTAATACTTTTGCTTATATATATATATATACATATTTTAGCCTATATTTTATATTTTGTACATATTCTAGCATATATATATATGTTTATATGATGTGTTCTTGTTTTTTTTATGACAATGTTTGCATATACTGTTGTGACAAATTAAAAAAAAATCGTAAGAGGTGATCATATGACCCAGGGATGGTCATAAATATGACTCTGCTGCCAAGCGCCTGAATTTTGATCACATGACCATCGGGATGTTGTAACAATTGTGTAAAAAAAATGGCCACGTCATTCAGTGCATTTGTAACTTGGAACAGTCACTAAATGAATGGTTGTAAGTCAAGGACTACCTGTTTAGTGCCTCTGGTTGCATACAAATCAACCAGCAGGCTTGTATAGTTCAGGATTGCTTGCAGTTACTTGGTGGCTTCTTCCCACTCTTGTTCTTCACATGAAAGTTGGCAGGGCTCCACCCTCATTCTTCAGTTGGCACCAAAGTGCTGGCTTGAAGTTGTCTTACCATCCTGGCAGATCCCCCTCCAATCACTCCAGCTTCTGTCCCCAGCCGTTGCCAGTTTTCTGACTTCCCTCCAAGCTAATGGGTGACAACCCTTAAAATGATCTTCTGGTTTTGTGATTGCCCAGGGATGATGTCAGAAGAAGGGAAGACCTTGCTTTAAGCCAAAGCAGTGAAGGCAAACTTGATTAGGTCTCAGTCTTATAGGTTAAGGGTAAGAATAACAGAAAAGCAGAGTTGGAAGGGACCTTGGAGGTCTTCTAGCCCAACCCTCCCTGCTCAAGCAGGAAACCCTATACTAGATATGTCAAACTCGATTTCATTGAGGGCCGCATCAGGGTTGTGTTTGACCTCACGGGTGGGTGGGTGTAGCTAGCTTGACATCACTCATGTCAGGGGGTGCCTGTGGTGGCCCGAGCGCTCTTCCAGCGAAAACCCACTCACCTCAACATCATCAAGCGGCAAAGCGAGTGCGCACACACACGCTCTTGTTGTAAACCAGAGATAAAGGTAAGTAAAACCCACCCTGGGCTCCCGAGCTCTGTTTTTAGCTGTGACGTCCTCCTGCAACCCTCTGCCAGTGAAAATGGAGCTCGGGAGGGCTGTTCCTGAACTCTATTTTCACTGGCAGAGGCACTGAGGGCTGGTCTTTTGCTGTTTCCAGGGTGGCCCCACGGGCCAGTTCTAAGCACCCCACGAGCCAAATCCAGCCTGCAGGCCTTGAGTTTGACACCTCTGCCCTATCCCATATCTGACCAATGATTGTCCACTCTCTTCTTAAAAACCTCCAGCAAGAAAAGATGGTGCCCGACCATGTTTGTATCATGATTAGGTACCAGCAAAGGCTTGTCCCTCAAACTGCTAAGGATCGATCCTGAAGTCTTCTGCTAGTTAAGGAGGTGCTTTACCACTGGATCAGTGGTCCCTTCCTTAATAATAAAGTGGGTTTGTATTCCTCATGAGTCGAAAATAGGGGTGAGGCATTTTTAAGCCCTAAGACTGAAAGGGCTCATTGCAAATACTCAACTGTCTCCATAATGTCATGCTGTCCTTCCTATCCATATGCTTGTAAAATTGATTCCCATAAGGGCATTTGTGAGCACACAATATAAAATAATTGATCGATTGATTACGTCCCAACAAGTCAGTGTCGAGTCTTAGCAATCATAGAGATAGATTTTCTCCATGACAATTTATCCCTAACCTAGTCCTTCAGGTTATAAAATAAAGGGCCAATTAAAATTAAGCCATAAGAATGTACTCCCTTTTGAGTTAGTCCATTGATCCATAGAGCTGGCATTGTTTGTATTGATGGCAGGATTTTCAGAGATATTCAGATATTCAGAGAAAGGAGGTAGCAATTTGTTTTACAGAAATCGTTGCGTTTCTTCTACAGCAGCATGCTTATGTTCGTATATAGGTACAGGGGTAATCCTCGTTTAGTGACCACAATCAGAACCAGCAACTCTGTCATTAAGTGAAGCAGTTGTTAATTGAAGCCGCAACTGTGTCTTCAATCTTACTTCAGCTTTCCTTTTCAGATAGTCCTCGACTTCTGACCACAATTGAGGCCAAAATTTATGTTGCTAAGTGAAGCATTTATTAAGTGAATTTGCCCCATTTTATGCCCTGTCTTGCCACAGTTGTTAAGTGAATCACTACAGTCATTAAATTTATCGAACTGTTGTTAAGTGTTCCCTCTTGTCTCATCAAAAGGTCGCAAAAGGGGATCACGTGACCCCAGGACACGGCAACTGTCCCGCATATGAATCAATTGCCAAGAGGCTGGATTTTGATCACACGACCATGGGGATGCTACAGCGGTCATAAGTGTGAAAATGAGTCATACGTCACTTTTTTCAGTGCCATTGTAATTTTGAATGGTCACTAAACGAACTGTTATAAGGTGAGGAGAATCTGTACTTTACAGACCTGTGAAGGTTGTAAATGAGAAGACTGGTGGCCATGTTACTTTCTCGTCAAAATGGTTACTTGGAACAGTCTCTAAATGAGGCAGTCGCTAAATGAAGACAACCTGTAGTCCTAGTTCAGTCCCATAACAAAGTGATGGGATTTCCACAGTGTGTTAGTCTAGACCAGGGGTGTCAAACGCAAGGCCCACGGGCTGGATCCAGCCCGCGGGGTGCTTAGATCTGGCCCGTGGGGCTACCCTGGAAACAGTGAGGGACCAGCTTGCTGTGCCTCTGCCAGCAAAAATGGGCTCCTATCCTGAACTCTGTTTTTGGCTGCGACGACCTCCTGCAACCCTCTGCCAGGGAAAACGGAGCTCGCGGCCCTCCCGAGTTCCATTTTCGCTGGCAGAGGGTTGCAGGAGGCTGTCGCAGCCAGAAACGGAGCTTGGGAGCCTGTTTTCGCTGGTAGAACACTCGGGCCACCACAAGCGCCCCTGACATGAGTGACATCGAGCAGACCACACCCCCTATAGCCACACCCACCCTGGCAGGAGTGAAATGTAAAATTTGTAACTACCGGTTCTGTGGGAGTGGCTTGGTGGTGGGGGTAATGTGACTAGGTGGGCGTGGCCAACTTTTTTAAAAAGCATTTTTTCTACAACTGTAAAAAAGACTTTTAAAAGGTTCTGGCGATCAGGCAACTCAGCTGGGATCGCCAGAGGAGCCTTTTAAAAGCTTTTTTTTTTACAACCTCTTCAACTGAAGAGGTTGTAGAAAAAATGCTTTTAAAAAGTTCTGACTTCCCAGCTGAGCTGCGCAATCATCAGAGGCTATTTTCTTCGGCCGAAGAAAAAATGCTTTTAAAAGTAAAAAAAAAAAAAAACAACCTCTGATGATTGTGTGGCTCCGCTGGGGCGGGGGTGGGGAGGGATTTTTGCTACCGGTTCTCCGAACCACCCGCCGCCATCGCTACCGGATCGGGCGATCCAGTCCAAACCAGGAGCATTTCACCCCTGCACCCTGGCCTACCGAGGTCAAACACAACCCTGATGCGGCCCTCAATGAAATTGAGTTTGACGCTCCTGGTCTAGATTAAACCGAGGGTGGGTTGCTTGTGACTCAGTCCGTTTGTGGCTGACCAGAGCTGATTTGGAGTCAATCAAATTAAGCCATTAAATATATAAATCTGTTGTAGCATATGGGAACTAAGTTAAGCCATAACAGAATGCGCTTGTTGAGGGCATCACGTCTTAGGTGAACCAGACCACCACGCTGAGCTACCGCATGGTTGGATTGGCCCAGTGCTGTTTGTGGTCTAATTGTGTTGATAATTGTGTTGAGCTCACCTGGGGTAACTTGTGTTGACACAGCCAAGGAATGAATGAAAAGCCTTGTGCAGAAGCCAATACAACCCACATGTGGAAAAGGGAGAGACAATTGTAATATCTGGATTGTCGTTGGATTGTAAATTGAGGGTTGGGAAAAGAAAGCTGCTTTTCTCAAAGACATCCGAGATATACAACTTACAACCATTCGTTTAGTGACCATTCAAAGTTACAATGGAACCAGGGGTGAAATGTAAAATTTGTTCCTACTGATTCTGTGGGCGTGGCTTGGTGGTGGTGGGGTAATGTGACTGGGTGGGCGTGGCCAACTTTTTTTTCCCCGCTGAAGAGGTTGAGAAAAAATGCTTTTAAAAGGTTTACAAGATCCCAGCTGAGCCGCGCGATCATCAAGAGTTTTTTTTTTTTTTTACTTTTAAAAGCATTTTTTCGGCTGAAGAAAAAATGCTTTTAAAAGTAAAAAAAAAACCTCTGATGATTGCACGGCTCAGCTGGGCATGGAGGGGATGGGTTTTTGCTACCGGTTCTCCGAACCACCCACCACCATCGCTACCAGATCGGGCGATCCAGTCCGAACCAGGAGCATTTCGCCCCTGCACCCTGGCCTACCGAGGTCAAACACAACCCTGATGCGGCCCTCAATGAAATTGAGTTTGACGCTCCTGGTCTAGATTAAACCGAGGGTGGGTTGCTTGTGACTCAGTCCGTTTGTGGCTGACCAGAGCTGATTTGGAGTCAATCAAATTAAGCCATTAAATATATAAATCTGTTGTAGCATATGGGAACTAAGTTAAGCCATAACAGAATGCGCTTGTTGAGGGCATCACGTCTTAGGTGAACCAGACCACCACGCTGGCTACCGCATGGTTGGATTGGCCAGTGCTGTTTGTGGTCTAATTGTGTTGATAATTGTGTTGAGCTCACCTGGGGTAACTTGTGTTGACATAGCCAAGGAATGGATGAAAAGCCTTGTGCAGAAGCCAATACAACCCACATGTGGAAAAGGGAGAGACAATTGTAGTATCTGGATTGTCGTTGGATTGTAAATTGAGGGTTGGGAAAAGAAAGCTGCTTTTCTCAAAGACATCCGAGATATACAACTTACAACCATTCGTTTAGTGACCATTCAAAGTTACAATGGAACCAGGGGTGAAATGTAAAATTTGTTCCTACTGGTTCTGTGGGCGTGGCTTGGTGGTGGTGGGGTAATGTGACTGGGTGGGCGTGGCCAACTTTTTTTTTCCCGCTGAAGAGGTTGAGAAAAAATGCTTTTAAAAGGTTTACACGATCCCAGCTGAGCCACGCGATCATCAAGAGTTTTTTTTTTTTTTTACTTTTAAAAGCATTTTTTCGGCCAAAGAAAAAATGCTTTTAAAAGTTAAAAAAGCCCCAACCTCTGATGATCACACAGCTCAGCTGGGCATGCACGGGGGGTGGGATTTTTGCTACCAGTTCTCTGAACCACCCGCCGCCATCGCTACTGGATTGGGTGATCCGGTCCGAACCGGGAGCGTTTCATACCATAGCAAACTCTAATCACTTTCTGGATTTTTGCAGCTCAGATACAGGTAGTCCTCAACTTACAGTAGTTCACTTAGTGACCGTTTGAAGTTACAACGGCGCTGAAAGAAGTGACTTATGGCCATTTTTCAGACTTACGATCCCTATAGTCATGTGGTTTACATTCAGATGCTTGACAACTGACACCCATTTATGACGGTTACATTGTCTGTGGTCATGTGATCATCTTTTGCCACATTCTGACAAGCAAAGTCAATGGAGAAGCCAGATTCACTGAACAACCCTGTTATTAATTTAACAACGCCAGGGACTCACTTTACAAATGTGGTAAGAAAAGTCGTAAAATGGGGCTAAACTCATTTAGCAAATTTCTCACTTGGGTATGCGGGGGGCGTGGGTGGGTGGAGGGATTTTTGCTACCGGTTCTCTGAACCACCCGCCGCCATCACTACTGGATCGCGCGATCCGGTCCGAACCGGGAGCATTTCACCTGAAATGCTGAATGGAACTGAAAAAAGTGACTTACGACTATTTCACACTTACGACTGCAGCATCCCTGTGGTTATGTGATCAAAATTCAGACAGCTTGGCAATTGGCATGTATTTATGACAGTGGCGGTATCCCGGGGTCATCTGGTCACCTTTTGTGACCTTCTGACAAACAATGTCAAAGGGGTGGGGAAACCAGAGTCACTTAACAACTGCAGTGATTTCTTTAACAACTGCTGGCAAGAACGGTTGTAAAATGGGGCAAAGGTCACTTAACTGTCTCGCTTAGCAGCAGGAATTTTGGACTCCCTTGCGGTCATAACTGCCCAAGGAGCTGCTGATCCAATTCTACAGAGGAATTATTGAGTCTGTCATTTGCACCTCTATAACTGTCTGGTTCGGTTCTGCAATCCAACAAGAAAAACACAGACTTCAGAGGATAATTAGAACTGCAGAAAAAACAATTGCTACCAACCTGCCTTCCATTGAGGACCTGTATACTCCACGAATCAAGAAGAGAGCCGTGAAAATATTTGCAGATCACTCGCATCCTGGACATAAACTGTTTCAACTCCTACCCTCAAAACAACGCTATAGAGCACTGCACACCAGAACAACTAGACACAAGAACAGTTTTTTCCCGAAGGCCATCACTCTGCTAAACAAATAATTCCATCAACACTGTCAGACTATTTACTGAATCTGCACTACTATTAATCGTTTCATAGTTCCCATCACCAATCTCTTTCCACTTATGACTGTATGACTATAACTTGTTGCTGGCAATCCTTATGATTTATATTGATATATTGACCATCAATTGTGTTGTAAATGTCGTACCTTGATGAACGTATCTTTTCTTTTATGTACACTGAGAGCATATGCACCAAGACAAATTCCTTGTGTGTCCAATCACACTTGGCCAATAAAATTCTATTCTATTCTATTCTATTCTATAAATCGAAGACTATCTGAATATATCCGTGACTGGAATTGCTCAGGAGAACTTGTTTATTTATTCTCTGCTAAGGAGAAAGATTTTTGCAGGATTTTTGCCTTTGCTGAGGCTGGACTGGTGCCCCCTTCTTCGAGAAATGGATAAGGCCCTCGTGACTCAAGTCTTGGCCAGGCCTAGATTAAATTACAACAAGCAAGCGCCATGAGGGATGACACTACTTGGAAACGGCCATTGAGATGACGTGTAGCAGCCAGATGGATTTCCAGCAAGAGCTTTGCACTGATCTTATCTCCATTCCTCTGGCTTCTGATTTGTTTCTAGGCCCAGTTCAGGACTGGTGTTCATCTGTAAAATCCTAAAAACAGAGCTGGCATAGGTGGGCCACGGGCCATTTATCCCCAGCGCCCCTCTTAACAGCATCCTTTTTAAAGCCTGTCGGCTTACCGGAAGACATTGAAATAACAGAGAAAGTGGGAAAAAAAGCCAAGTACCAAAATACAGAGAAAGTAAAAAGAAGAAGAAGAAAAGCAAGTTGATGCAAAAATAGATTGCTACATTTGAATTTTTAAAAAACTAGTAAAAAAAAATAAGGTACCTTTTGGTGATACATCTTTCCCTCTTTTTCCATTTCTGTCTTCAGTTAACCAGCCAAGATGGGGGGACTTCAACTCCCAGTATTCCCCAGCCAGCCATGGAGTTGAAGTCCCCACCCCTATCTTAAAGTTGTCAGAGTTAAGAAACACCGATTTAGATATTTGAACTTTGCATCAAACATTAGTGATTGTTGTTGGCTTCTATATCTGAGTCCTAAAAACCCTATTCCTTGTTGTAGATATATACTATCAATTTTGTCATTTTATGGTTTTAATTTCCCATGCTAATATTGTAGGAAAGGTATCTATTTTCCATTGTTGTGCTAGGCTAAACAGGATTGTTGAGATGTAACAGAATGGTTTCCCCACAAATCTGAGACAGAGCTACTGTTATGTAAATCCTCAAATAGGCTTATGGGAGGTTTAAAATACAAAGACCTTCAAGCCCTCTAAACATATTCAACTAGGGTGGTAGGTTTTGAGCAAAAATGAGGTCAACCACTAGAGAGGAGAAAAGAAAGGGAGAAAACACATTCATTACTGCCCTCTTGTGGGTGCCCAGATTTTGGCAGCCAAGATTTAATAGCAGAAATCCAGGTGGCCTTCAGCTTATGACTACAATAGGAACCAGGATTTCTATTGTTAAGTAAGGCAGCTGTTAAATGAGTCGCAGCCAATTTTACAACCCTTTTTGGCATTGCGGTTAAATCACCACAATCGTTAAGCAAATCTGGCTTAATCCCCCTCCCCCTCCCCAATTTTGCTTGTCAAAAGATGGCTGGGAAAGTTGCAGATTGTGATCGCTGGGATGCTGCAACTGTTGTGTAGACATGCCGGTTGCCATGCATCCAAATTTTGATCGTGTGACCGTGGGGATGCTGCAACAGAGGTAAGAGTGCGGATTGGTTACAAGTTACAGTTCCGTTGTAATTTCAAATGATCACTAAAGGAATGGTTGTAGAGGACTACCTGTATAGCCACCAAAGTGCTTCTCTTGGCCCTAAGGTCTGAATACCCCTTTCTCCAAGATCGGGGTCTCCAATCTTGGCAACTTTAAGCCTGGCGGACTTCAACTCCCAGAATTCCCCAGCCAGCTTTGCCAAGGTCGGAGACCCCTGTCCTAGAAATCTCTTCAGCAAAAGCATATTTCAACTCCTGCCAGAGAGAGGAACCTGACTTCAATACAGATAGTCGTTGATTTACAACAGTCCACTTAGTGACCATTTGAAGTTGGTCCACGACAAAGTGGTCCACAACCATGACAAAGTGACTTAATGACCGTTTTTCACGCTGATGACCATTTGCAGCAGCATTCATGTGCTCAAAATTAAAACATTTTAGCAACCAACTCACATTTCTAACGGTTGCAATGTCCCACATGATCCCCTTTTGGTGACCTTCTGACAAACAAAGTCAGTGGGGAAGCCAGATTCACTGAACAACCACATGCATAAATGCACCTGCGTGCCTGCCGTCCCTGTCCTAATATTCCTTTTTACTTACTCTTTTCATGTATCCAAATTATAGGATAGAATGGAATAGAATTTTTATTGGCCAAGTGTGATTGGACACACAAGGAATTTTGTCTTGGTGCATGTGCTCTCAGTGTACATAAAAGAAAAGATACCTTCGTCAAGGTACAACACTTACAACACTTAATGATAGTCATAGGCTACAAATTTAACCCTTAATTATACGACACTTAATGATAGTCGTAGGCTACAAATAAGCAATCAGGAAACAATATCAGTATAAATCGTAAGGATACAAGCAACAAAGTTACAGTCGTAAGTGGAAGGAGATGGGAACGATGGGAAGATTAATAGTAGTGCAGATTTAGTAAATTATTTGACAGTGTTGAGGGAATTATTGGTTTAGCAGAGTGATGGCCTTTGGGAAAAAACTGTTCTTGTGTCTAGTTATTCTGGTGTGCAGTGCTCTATAACGTCGTTTTGAGGGTAGGAGTTGAAACAGTTTATGTCCAGGATGTGAGGGGTCTGTAAATAATTTCACAGCCCTCTTTTTGACTCGTGCAGTATACAGGTCTCAATGGAAGGCAGGTTGGTAGCCATTTTTTTTTCTGCAGTTCTAATTATCCTCTGAATATGTTTATGTTTTTACTTTTACCTGTTATCTTATATATATGATTGACAAAATAAGTAAAATAAATAAATAAAAATATTAAGTTAACGACTTCAGTGCTTCGCTTAACAAGCGAGGTAAGAAAGGTGGTAAAATAAGGCAAAACTCACTTAACAAACGTCTTGCTTAACAACAGAATTTTGGGGCTCAGTTGTAATCGTCAGTCAAGGATTACCCATATACAGTAATATTATCCCTTGGGGCCCTGCTCTAGGGGCTACTACCTCCCAAATGAGTTTTGACTGGTGGGAATTCCTGGGAAGGGAAGGGAATTCCATTCTCCATGCCAGCATCCTGGAGACTTTTCAAAGAGACACCTCACTTCACCCTGCAGCGTTTCCGAGGTTGGTAATCTTGGCCTAGAAGAATCGATGGCTTGACTGAGTGAGCTTGTTTGCACAACGCATTGAACATGGATGAGCATTAATTGTGGGTGAAGTACTTCTACAGCAGTGCGTGTCAGAGGCCACTGCACCTCGTAGTATCTTACTTTCTTCCGTGCTGCTTGATATCCCAGGAGCTTTTGCCCTGAGTAGTTAAGCATGACTAGGCAGGTGGGTGGGAGTGGGGGGTTGTAGAGGTGTTATTAGACCACACTGCAGGTAGTCCTCAACTTACAAGTGCAATTGGGATCAGAATTTCCAGCAAGTGGCTGTTTAATGAATTGCGACTGATTTGACAATCTGTTTTGCCATGGTTATTGAGTGGATTGCTGCAGTTATTAAGTGAATCACATGGTCATTAAGTGAATCTGGCTCCCCCCCCCCCCCGGACTTTGGTGGTTGGAAGCCCGCTAGAAAGATCACAGATGGCAATCACATGACTCTGGGACATTGCAGCCATTGTAAATACATGCCGCTTGCCAAATTTCTATCATGTGGGTGCTGCAACGGTTGTAAGTGGGAGGATCGGTCGTAAATCATTTTCTCCAGTGTCAATGTAACTTTGAAGAGTCGCTAAATGAATGGATGTAATTCGAGGACTTCCTGTACAGGTTTTGTGACAATGATTGGGTTGGAAGCATTCTGTATGTAGCTAGGGCAAGTTAAATTTGTCCTACCCTTCCTACTATTTCCCTCTGTGCAGGGATGAAAATAAAGCAGGAGTAGCAAAGTGTTTTTGTAAAAGTAGGTCTATTTTATTGCTTCTCATCTCTCCACCTTTTGTTCGTGGAGGAGCGGCTTCTAAACCATAAGACAGCCAGTAGCTCTTGTTCAGAGGACTAGGTAAATATTGATTAAGCCACCTCACACTCAGCTATAGTTAAAATGTCATTAGGAAGTTTACCTTGACCACATTCTGGCCATGGTCTGGGTTGAAATGATCATTAAACCAAGCAACCATGGACTTGGTGGTTGGTCACAGAATGTGCTAGGCAAGGCTAAAATGAATAGAATAGAATAGAATAGAATAGAATAGAATAGAATAGAATAGAATAGAATAGAATAGAATAACAGAGTTGGAAGGGACCTTGGAGGTCTTCTAGTCCAATCCCGTGCTTAGGCAGGAAACCCTACACCACTTCAGACAAATGGTTATCTAACATCTTCTTAAAAACTTCCAGTGTTGGAGCATTCACAACTTCTGCAGGCAAGTTGTTCCACTGATTAATTGTTCTATCAGGAAATTTCTCCTTAGTTATAGGTTGCTTCTCTCCTTGATTAGTTTCCACCCATTGCTTCTTGTTCTACCCTCAGGTGCTTTGGAGAATAGCTTGACTCCCTCTTCTTTGTGGCAACCCCTGAGATATTGGAACACTACTATCACGTCTCCCTTAGTCCTTCTTTTCATTAAACTAGACATACCCAGTTCCTGCAATGAGATTGCATAGTTTGCGGGTTAGCGTGATGGGAAGGAAGCCATTGCTTTTATGGAAAGCAGGACACCAGGTAAAGCGATAGTATAATATGGCTGGTTTGTTTGGACATCTCTTGTTCTGTGGAACGAGGAATTGGGTTTATGGAGATTCTCAGTCATCCAGGTCATGGTTGTCCCAAAGGTGCTTTATCAAGAGGAAGCTGGATTTTCTGGTTTTTCTTTGAAGACGTTTCACTTCTCATCCAAGAAGCTTCTTCAGCTCTGAGTGGATGATGGGGAATTTCCCCACGATCCAGTCAGAGCTGAAGAAGCTTGGATGAGAAGTGAAACGTCTTCAAAGGAAAAACAGAAAGCCCAGTTGTCTCTTGAAAAAGCACCTTTGGGATAGGAATTGGGTTGTTATCCAGGACAGGGTGCGGTAAACCAGGTCAGCACATAGGTCTGCTGCTGTAGATCCACCAGAAACACTCCTTGTTCAGGGATAAAGCATCTGCTTGGGGTGTCAAAGGACCTCAAGCCAATATGTCCCATAAAAAAACAATCTTGGCATGCAGACAATGGAAGGAAGAACTCCCATCTGCTATTAGTTGGAGTTCATGGGCTGAACTTAGTGGAAGAAGTTCAGGGTTACCCTTCTTTCTGTTTCTGATCTTAATCAGGTTCTACAACAATCCTCGGCAATTCTTTCCTGTATAAATCAAGTGTTGATCCACCACTGCCATATATGCCAGGGGTCTCCAACCTTGGCAACTTTAAGCCTGGTGGACTTCAACTCCCAGAATTCCCCAGCCAGCTTTGCGGAGTTGGCGGAGTTGAAGTCCGCCAGGCTTAAAGTTGCCAAGGTTGGAGACCCCTGATATATGCCGTATATGTCTAAAGCAGTGATGGCAAACCTTTTACTCACCAAGTGCCAAACAGATCCGTGCTTCCATGCTAACGCGCGGCTCCTCCCCATGCGTTGCACACACAACCGCACCATCTGCGCATGCGCACAGCTTTTGTGCGTGCGCCCCACCGTGTGCTGTGAGCGCAATTGCACTATCTGCGCATGGTTTTTGCATCCGCACGACACATGTGCAAATGCCACCTGCGCATGCATGCGCTGCGCACCAGTACTCTTGTGTGCATGCACAAATGTGCACACATGCACAGGAGAGCTCTGAAGACCAGGTGGGTCCCCTGAATTGCGTGTATGCGCACTGGAGGCCCAAACACCAACTGGGACACGCACGCATGCGCAGCTGCAGGTGAGTTGGGCGACAGGTCGCGTGCCCGGAGAAATGGCTCTGTGTGCCACTTCTAGCACATGTGTCATAGGTTCGCCATCATGGGTCTAAAGCAGGGGTAGTCAACCTTTTTAAACCTACCGCCCACTTTTGTATCTCTGTTAGTAGTAACAATTTCTAACCGCCCACCAGTTCCACAGTAATGGTGATTTATAAAGTAGGGAAGTAACTTTACTTTATAAAATTTATAAAGCAGAGCTACAGCAAGTTAAAGCATATAATAATAATTACTTACCAAATATGTTGGACTTTTGCTAAGTTTGGCAGAATAAATCTTTATAAAACAACTTACTATAGTTAATCTATCTTTTTATTTATACTTTGCATACATAGAAGCATAAATTATGAAAACCTAATGAAAATGTTTTTAAATAATGCTATGAATTTTTTTTAAAAAAGTCAAATTTAAAAAAAGGAAAGTGCTTCAGTATTGGAGAAAACCCCTAGCACCCACCATGAAAGCTGGAATGCCCACTAGTGGGTGGTAAGGACCAGGTTGACTACCCCGGGTCTAAAGGAATTTTAACAATTTCTATAGGCAAGGAATGCCAGAGAAGTTTATTGGACTTCACATAATCTCACAGTGTTCTTACATTAAAAGCATCCTTCTGTCCCCCCCGTGAAATGAGTGCCACTAACCATGTGCGAAGTACGTCTTCCCACCGAAGCTGTCCACCCCCCCCAACACCTCTTAGGGGAAAAAATATTAAGTTAGGTTTCTAGGCTAGTGTTTCTCAAACTTGGAAACTTTTAAGATGTTAAGATATCAAACCTGGAGAATTTTCAAGTTGCCAAGTTTGAGAAACACTGTTCTAGGCAAATCACCAGGTAGTTGATGTTGATCTTGCTTTTTAGGAATTAGGGGAAAAAAACACAGAAAAAAATAAAAAAAATGGGTGAGTTTGAAATCCTCCATTTTCATAAGCAGTTTACCTCTGAATGCCAGTTTACCAAAGAACATTTCTCCATCATATAGATAATCCTTGACTTATGCCCACAATTGAAACCAAAATTTCAGCTGCTATGCAAGGGAGTTGTTAAGTGAGTTGCCCTCACCTTATGACTTTTTTTGCTACAGCCGTTAAGTGAATCACTATAGTTGTTCAATGAATCATGCGGTCGTTAAGCAATCTGACTTTCCCCAGCTGGGAAAGTCACAAATCACGTGACTGCAGGATCACACGACCCTGGGATGCTGCAACCATCATAAATACATGCTGGTTGCCAAACATCTGAATTTTGGTCACATCACTGGGAATGCTGCAACATTCGTAAGTGTCAGGACTGGTTACGTCACTTTTTTTCAGTGCCGTTGTAACTTTGGATGGTCACTAAATGAGTGGTCGTAAGTCAAGGACTACCTGTATCTTCTCTCGCAAGGCTGGATGCAAGGATATTTGGGGAGAGCCAACAACAACAACAACAGATTTGGAAGGGACCTTGGAGGTCTTCTAGTCCAACCCCCTGCCCAGGCAGGAAACCCTATACCACTTCAGACAAATGGTTCTCCAATATCTTCTTAAAAATTTCCAGTGTTGGAGCATTCACAACTTCTGGAGGCAAGCTGTTCCACTTATTAATTGTTCTAACTGTCAGGAAATTTCTCCTTAGTTCTAAGTTGCTTCTCTCCTTGATTAGTTTCCACCCATTGCTTCTTGTCCTGTGTCGTGTCCCACTCCTCCGCTGACGGCTGGGTCCGGGAAATCCGAATCAGGCTTGCCTCTGCAGCTCTGCCCAAAGTCCTAGCAAAGTCCTCAGAGCAGGCAGGAGACCAGTAAGTGACTTCAGCAAGATAAGTTTGACTTTTGCCTGACTCAGAGACTGCCAGAAAGTAGCTCCTTTATATAGGCCATGGGATGTGGCTCCATGACTCAGCACTCATTAAGGCCTGCCCCTCCCTTCCCTCTGTTGCCTCCGCCTCTCCAATCTTCTGATGCGAGGGTCACTCCAATCAGCTGTTCTTGGGAGTAAACCCTCCTCAGGCTCACCTGCTGTGGAGGAGGGGGAGGGGTCTAGCTGCTCCGTTTGCCTGGGCATGGAGTCAGGGCTGGGGCAGGGAGATGCTCCTTCTTCTGCAGTTTGTGGGGGCATGGAGCCAGGACTTGGGCCGGGAGGCATACATTCCTCAGTGTTGGGGAGCAGGTAAGAAGGCCCCGGCTGCTCTGAGGGCGGGCAAGACACAACATCCTGCCCTTTGGAGAATAGTTTGACTCCCTCTTCTTTGTGGTATCCCTTGAGATATTGGAAGACTGCTATCAAGTCCCCCCTAGTCCTTCTTTTCATTAAACTAGACATACCCAGTTCCTGCAACCGTTCTTCATATGTCTGGCATCACCTGGAGGGCCCTCTGACGGGGCCCTCCAGGTGATGCCAGAAGGAATGAACGGTGCCAATGAAAAGGGATCAGAAGATCCTTCTGTGACCAGCCCAGATCATTTAATCACATTACTAAGTCTGGCTTCTTAAATCATGAAAAAAGCAAGCTGCAGCTCAGCTCATGGCTATAGATAGCTGGCCTTCTAAAGCATTTTGCAAAGCACTCGTAACGCCCTCCCCTGCCCAGATGCTTGCAGAGTGGAGTCACCGCACTGTGACCATCCAGGGGTGAGACCATGTCACTAGGAGGGGTGGGGAGGCAGAGTCAGCACTAAGAAACCTAAGAAAGAAACTGCAGTCCACAGATGAGGGGGATCCCTTGGTGATATTCCCTCTTCTTTCCAAACCTGTTTGGCCCCCGAGATCACAAGACTGTCTTAACAATCCAAGTTACAAAACAGTTTATTGGTCCCTATTGGCGGATCCTAGGGAACCAGATTTCTGTCTTTTTTTTTTTTTTTTTTGGTGATGGTTTTCAAGCAGATTATTTGATGTTGAAGTTCGGCCCCAGGCAGGCTAGGCATTTGAAAATGAGGAAGGACGATCAGCTCTGTTTACCGACCGCGGTTTCTTTCCCTAGAACTGGGTGTCAGATGGATAGGGCTGGGGCGGGAGAGGGAGGCAGAACAGCCAAATTTCATGGGACATTTTTATTTATTTTCTAAACAGCTGATCGCCTCCGAGCATGCTCAGAAATGGGTTTCCTTCATAATTACAACCAGGTTTTTGTTCACTTGAAATCTGAGAGTCATTTGTGTCCAATCTTACTCTCTTTAAAGCAGAGTTTCTCAACCTTAGCCAAGAGGCTGGGGAATTCTGGGGGTTTGTTCACATATTTCAAAGTTGCCACAGTTCAAAAAAAATACTTTAAAATAGAGCTTTCCAATTTTTTTTTTCCCCCTCGGTACCCCGAACTGCTTATCAGAAATGATCTTTGCAGACTAGTTGTAACTCCCTTCAGCCTTGTCATGACGTTTTATGGTTACTGGACGAACAGTCGTACCTTGAGGACTAGTTGTTTTTTTAAAAACAATATCATTGAATGACCTTTATGTCATGTCAACCAATTACCATTGGTAATTTGATCAATTTTTGTCTCTACAGGAATACTTTGGGAGCTTTGCAAATATATTTTAGTACGTGTGGCAATCTTTAAATCGATTTCAGTGTCCCTATTGTGATGGGTAATGGGTTTGTGTGTCGTTAGTCAAAGAACTTTTTACCCAATTTGGGGTAATTTATTACTGTGGTTCACACAGTCAGCCAGATGTTTAGACTGGATTTGGCATTTTTGTCCACCTATCGCCTCCTTCCTGAGGACCTGGGATGGGCAAATATGGATGTTAAGGGTATCGTGGCAGGATGGAATCTGTTCCAAGTAAAACTGCCTTTTGCAATTGACTGATGGGGATTTTGTCAATGCCGACGGTGTTCAAGTGGTTGTTTTGGGATTGTACCCAAGGCGCCTATGACTATTGGTATAACCTTTGCTCTCTCTTGCCACAGTAGTTCTATTTCTATTTGCAAGTCTTTGTATTTTATTATCAAATTCATTTGCCACCCATCTCGCGGTTCAAGGTGACTCTGACCTGCTTAATTTACCCAGGTTTGGGAAGTACTCACCCCGTCAGCATCTCAGCCTGATTTTATCTGGCTCCAGATACTTTTTGGGTGGGGAAGAGGTTTAGATGCGATGTGGTTTTCGACCGCATCATGGCTTTCCAAAAACCTCTCCTGCTTTCTTTGTGATATATCCCCTCCCCTCCTGTCCCAATAATAATAACAACTCCCAGCTCATAAAGCTACTGATCCGTTTCAGCTGACTTTCTACTAAGGCTCTGCTTTTGTCCTTGCTATGCGACAGACAGTTTGTTCCAGCTTGGGGTAAAAGCTGAACTTGAATCTAAAAACATCGGTTTGCTCTTCTCTATGGTAATCAAATTGCCAGAGAGTGCCCGTAGATCCCAAATCAAATACCAGATCCTACAGCATTGTTCATTTATCTGGTTGGCGGTTCACTAGAATGTGTTCATACCTGCATTGCCCCATCTCAAACAAAAACATGCTTGGGCAATAGGCATGTTAAAGGCGAAGTCCCTGGCCCAAGTAAAATGTTTCAGTTAGTCGGAATATAAATGCAGAATTCAGGATTTGCTGGAACCCCGCAGGAGAGCTACAGGATCAGCCTGCATTGAATAAACTACAAGTAGTCTTTGACTTACGACCACATGGGACCGGAATTTCCGTTGCTAAGCAAAGCAGTGGCTAAGTGATCACACCTAGTTATACCACCTTCTTTGGGGGTGGACGTAGTTGTTAAGCAAACCACTGTAGTGAGCTAAGTTCTTAAGTGAATCCTTCATTCAACTTCCTCCGTTCACTTTGCTTGTCGAAAGCTGGCTGGGAAAGTCGCAAATGGTAATCACATGACCCTGGCATTCTGCAACTGCCATAAATACATGCCAGTTGCCAAGCACCTGAATTTTGATCACTTGGCTGTAGGGATGTTGCAACGGTCATAAGTATAAGGACTTTCTTTCAATGCTGTTATAACTTTGAGCAATCACTAAGTGAATGGTCGAAAGTGGAGGTCTACCTGTAGACCATTTCAGAATTACGATTCATATTTATTTACTTTATTTTCCAGTACCAAGCCAATCAACAACAAATAAAGCTACTTCAGAGTTCAAGAAAATCAAACAATTAGTAATGAAAAGGAGGTGCTGCTACCACCTGATCTGGCCAAATTACAGCTATTGCTATGAACCTGACAACCTTTTTGATGGCTGCCCATGTTTGAAGGAGGTTAGCATCCTCTTGATCAGAGAGACAACTAAGATTTCTGACAATTAGGTTTATAAGTGCCAGGCACTGTGAATAGTACACCAGACAGTTTAGCAGTACATAAGTTACTAACTTGACTTGTATATCTGATCACAGACAAATAGAATGGGACACTATTGTTCATTTATTGTCTCAATAATGGATAGTGTGACTACCACATTATGCACGCTTGCGCCTCTTCTGCGCATGCGCAGAGCCTTCTGCACATGCAGAGGGTCAAAAATGGAACATAATTACGTCCCGGCTGGTGGGCGGAGCCTCCTGCCGCCAGTGCTACTGTTTTGCGTGAGCCAGATGGATCCAGCTGGATTTCACTGCTGGTAGTGTGCCAATTCGAACCAAGGTGTAAAAGCTTTTTCTGAGGTCTGTGTGGAATTTTATAAAGAATATCTAGAGGTTTTCCCGTGGAGAACCTTCGTAAGACTGAGACATTTTGGAAGATCTTAATTCCAAATCTTTTGTTTCACTCCAATTAAGGCCTACTCTGGGCCAAAGTGATGATGATGTAGACTGGCGTGAGAAACCACAGTTTGCCAGATTATTTGCCTCCTCTTAAAAAATTAAATCACTTTAATGAAGATGGATCAAGGACTCGCCCTGAAAAATCTGTTTCAACCCGAATCTGAGAAAACAAGGCAAAATCTTCTGGCAAAGCTTATAAATTGATGTGGACAGAAAAAGGTGTTTAAAAGATCACAAATTCTGGAGGTGGACTAATTGGCACCGTTGACAGTGTAAGCCAGGGGTGTCAAATTCAAGGCCCGGGGGCTGGATCTGGCCCACGGGGTGCTGAGATCTGGCCTACGGGGCCGCCCTGGAAACAGCGAAGGACTGGCCTGCGGTGCCTCTGCAAAAACGGAGCTCAGGAGGCCCTCCTGGTTTGCAGGAGGCCATCGCAGCTGTAAACGGAGCTGGGGAGCCCGTTTTCACTGGCAGAGCGCTTGGGCCACCACAGGCGCCCCCAACATGCCCACCCTGGCCACGCCCACTCCCCCCCCCCAGGGTCAAACACAACCCTGAAGCAGCCCTCAATGAAATCGAATTTGACATCCCTGTTGTAAACCTTCTAAACCAGAGGTCTCCAACCTTGGCAACTTTAAGCCTGGCCAACTTCAACTCCCAGAAGTCCGCCAGGCTTAAAGTTGCCAAGGTTGGAGACCCCTGTTCTAAGCCACAATTGCCAACAACTCCAGCAAATGTTGCCAGTGGGAAAATGAGGAAGTTATTCCCCTAGATTTTCCAATCAATCTGCACATTCCTTCATAAACAGAGGAGGGACAATCTGTCCATCCCAGACTAAGAGTTTTGAAAACTTTGTCCCTGGAAGTCTGAAGCTCTCTCTGTACATTCAGCCACATTGAGGGTGTTGAGTTACTGTTCCACGTCTGTTTATGACATCCTCCTCCTTATTAATAACACTTGAGTTAGCAGACTCAGCATGGCTGTGTCCCAGCTACAAATAGTTACATCTATTGAGTGGGAGCAGTGTATAGGTCAGTGATGGCTAACCTTTTTGCCATCGCGTGCCAGGAGGGGGTGGTTGCACGTGTGCATGCCCACGCCCATAATTCGATGTGCCCCACCCCTGTGCATGCGCGCACGACCCCCCACTCCTGGCACACAATGGCCCAGTAGGGCCGTTTTTCTCTCTCATCTGGCTCCAGAGCCTCTCTATGAGTCTGGGGAGGGTGAAAACGGCCTTCCCTATCCCCCCGGAGGTCCTCCAGAGGCCGAAAATGGCCCGTTTTTTGCTGACCCCAGCCTCCAGGGCCTCTCTATGAGTCTGGGGAGGGCGAAAATGGCCTCGCCCCCCTCCGGAGATCCTCTGGAGGCCGAAAACGGCTTGTTTGCCAACTTCCGGGCCTACTTCTGGTGGGCCCAGAAGGCCCAAAAATCAGCTGGCGCGCCAGACCTGAGCTCGCTGCCCACGTGGCACGCGTGCCATAGGTTCGTCAACATGGGTATAGGTAGTCCTTGACTTACAACTGTTCATTTAGCAACCATTCGAAGTTACAACTTGCACTTATAACTCGCATTGCAGCATCCTCACAGTCAGGGGATCAAAATTTGAATGCTTGGCAACTGGCATGGTTGTCAGTCATGTTGGGTCCTGTGATCACCATTTGCACCCTTCTCAGCTGGCTTTCAGCAAGCAAACTCCATGGGGGAAGCTGGATTGACTTACCATCTGCCTGATTCACTTCCCAACTAAAGTGAGTCATTTAACAGTGGCAAAAAAAGTTTATAAAACCGAGCGTGACTCACTTAACAACTGCCTTGCTTAGCAGTGGAAATTCTCATCCCAGTTGTGGCTGTAAATCGAGGATTACTTGTAGATCCTGGGAATTTTTCAGGTTGATTGCCTGATTGGCTTCTTAAAAGATATTGACAAATATTTGCAAATCTCGTCAAATACCAGGTAGGAGTATTTTTAAATTTTAAGAATTTGTCTTGCAAGAAAGGAAAAGAGCAGACATAGCCAAACTTTACTCTCCCCTCCCTTCTAAGCCACTCTGTTCAGCTATTCATGCTCAGAAGACCTTGAATTCCTTCCTTCCTTCCTTCCTTCCTTCCTTCCTTCCTTCCTTCCTTCCTTCCTCCGTCCTTCCTTCCTTCCAGACATTTTCACCTCTCTGGTCTCCCACCAGTCCGGAGTTTGCCCATTCATTCACTCCTTATGGAAAACAACTTGGGCTTAATTTTAAACTGTGAGTTGCTACTTTTCTAGTGGTCTTAATTTTCCCCTTGCATGGAGGCTGCTTTAGGGTGAGGGGAGTAACTGGGCGACAGATGGCTCTGCGGAGGTTGAGTAAGGGCACAAAGGGTGAGTGATGGCAGTTTTGCTGGAACTAGCCAGGCGGTGACTTTGATGCAGAACGGTAAACAGCTTGGCATGTAAATGGCGTTTCCCCATAACCTCTGTTTTCCTCTGTGACTTGGCTGACTGGTGCCAATCTGAACTTGTCTCCGCATTCCTGTCCTTTGTGTGTGTGTATGTGTGTGTGTGTGTGTGTGCGCGCGCACGCGCTGTGCGTAAGAAGCAACTGCTGCTTGACTGAACCTGATTATTAATCTCAAATGCAGGTAGTCCTCGATTTACAGCCACAATTGCGATTGCTAAGCATAGCAATTATTAAGTGAGTCATGCCCCATTTTTACGACCCGTTTTTTGCCATGGTTGTTAAGCGAGTCAGTGCGGTTGTTAAATGAATCCTGCAGTCGCTAAGCAAATCTGGTTTCCCCCATTGACTTTGCTTGTCAGAAGCTCCCTATGACAACAACCCCAGCGTCCCGGGATGCTTTCAAACCATCATAAATAACAAGCTTGCTTCCAAGCACCTGAAGTCTGATCAGTGGAGATAATGCAATGGTCATAATTGTGATAACTGGTCATAAGTCGCTTTCCCAGGTGCTGCTGTAGCTTTGAGCAGTCATTAAATGAGTTGTTGTAACTTAAGGACTGTGTGTACTAATTTAAGCCCTCAGGATGTTTATCCATTTCTCTGCCATCCCCTCCCATCTCTACAAAGTTAGGAAACCTTATGAACTGTAGGGTGATATATGAAACTGACGTCCAGTGCAGAAACATTATACTTATATTCTGGATTGAATCACATACTGTCGAAGAGTCCTTGGAGCACACGCAAAGTGCTTTTCCTCTTTGGCACTTCGAAAGTTGATCTTCATAGTTTGAGCCAGGGGTCTGCAAACTTGGCTCTTTTAAGACTTGTGGACTTCAACTCCCAGAGTTCCTCAGCCAGCAAAGATAGTAGCAAAGCTGGCTGAGTAACTCCGGGAGTTGAAGTCCACAAGTCTTAAAAGAGCCAAGTTTGCAGACCCCTGGTTTGAGCGGTCCAAGAAAGGGTCCTTCAGTGTGACTCTAGGTGTGATCAACTGAATGCTGTTACAGGTTGTCCTCAACCTGTAACAGGTTGTCCGAATGCTGTTACAGGTTGACTACAATTGAGCCCCAAATTTTCATTGCTAAGCCAGGCAGTTGTTGTGAGTTTTGCCCCATTTTACAACCTTTTCTTGCCACATTAGTTAAGTGAATCACTGCAGTCGTTAAATTAGTAACCTGGTTGTTAAGTGAACCCAGCTTCCCCATTGACTTTGTTTCTCAGGAAGTTGCAAGGGGCGATCCCATGGCCCTGGGACTCTGCAACTGTCATAAATAGGAGCCAGTTGCTAACTCCTATTTTTTGATCATGTGACCACGGGGATGTTGCAGCAGTTGTAAGTGTAAAAAACCCTGATAAGTCGCTTTTTTCAGTGCGCTTTTAACCTTGAGTCACTAACCGAATGGTTGTAATTTGAGAACTACCTGTACTACATGGAAGAGGTTGGTTGTACTTGTCTGAGTGGCAGGACTAGATCCAGGCAGTTCAAATGACAAGGAAGGAGGTTCTCTTGTCAGAAGGAACATCTTGATTATACAAAGGTTCTGCCAGTGGAACAGGCTGCCACTTGAAATCATGAGTTCTCCTTTGCTAGAGGCTGTATGGCCATCTGTTAGGAATGCTGTAGGGCAATAAACCTCAGCAGCTTGCAGATGTGTGGACTTCAACACCCAGAATTCCCCAGCCGGAAGTATTTCTTAACCTCGGCAGCTTGCAGATGTATGGACTTCAACACCCAGAATTCCCCAGCCGGAAGTATTTCTCAACCTTGGCACCTTGCAGAAGTGTGGACTCCCAAAATTCCCCAGCTGGCAGTTGAATTCCACACATCTTCAGGCTTGAGCCTGCCCTTCAAGGTTGAGAAACACTGCTGTAATGGATCCTGTGCTGAGCAGGAAGCTGGATTAGATGACCTCTGATGTTTTCCAACTTGAGGATTCAAGTTGGAATTACAGTCATGCTGGAGCCAAGGAGCACCACCAGGAAATGCTGGGTATCAGCACCTGTCGGATGACGTCGATTTCAAATACTTTGCCTGGGGCAATCAGAAAGGCAGACTTTGCCTATAGATCAGTGACCGGATTGAGTCCATGAAAGAAAAGGGAAGGGTGAGGCTAGACCTGGATTAGATCTTAATGCTAAGGAACCACATGGATTAGCAAGTACAGAAACACTTTCTCTTCCTGAAAGGCCTTGGCTTGCAAGGGATTGGAGAGACTATTTGGCAGAAACTATCCCAAGTCTGAAGGGACGCGGTGGCTTAGTGGGTAAGATGCTGAGCTTGTCGATCAAAAGGTCGGCAGTTCAGCGGTTCGAAGCTCCCGTTACTTGTCCCAGCTTCTGCCAACCTAGCAGTTCGAAAGCACATAAAAAAATGCAAGTAGAAAAATAGGGACCACCTTTGGTGGGAAGGTAATAGCATTCCGTGCGGCCACATGACCACGGAGACATCTTCGGACAGCGCTGGCTCTTTGGCTTAGAAACGGAGATGAGCACCGCCCCTAGAGTTGGGAATGACTAACACTTATGTGCGAGGGGAACCTTTACCTTTATCCCAAATCTCCGTGTTTAGAGGAAAATCTTTAATTCTAAGACAGTAAAAATGTGAGATTATCTTTGCTCTGGGAGAGGAAACCGTAGCTCAGGAGTTGAGCATCTGATTTGGGTTTTGCACAGCGTCCCACTGCAGCATCTGCGAAAGGGTGTTGTTGTTGTTTTGGCAGGAAGATCAATTAACTAGGTATTGGATTAGATTGTTTCATATTTTCTTGAGGACTAGTAACCAAATCGATAAAACAACCATTTCCCCTAAACTGAGGCAGGATATCCGAGCTGACCCAACTCTGTACTCAAGCCTTTGCATAACTAGGACGGAAAGGCAATTATAGCAACTCTATTAAAGTAAATGTAGGGAGGGCTATAAAGTTGTGTTTTATTCGTTTCATTGTTTAACACACAAGCTCATGAATCCTGATAAAGCACCACAGCAAACCAGTCTCGCCTTCTGAATATCACAGTTCCATTGAAATGACTTTTCGAGATGCCTTCAAAGTACAGGTAGTCGCCACAATTGGCACTGACAACTCGGTCGTTAAGTGAACTGGTTGCTGAATGAAACTGCAACTGTGCTTACAAACTTTCTTCAGTTTTCCTTTGCTTTACAAACCTGCAAAGTTGTAAATGCGTGGAGATACTTTTTAAAATGGCCGTTGTATCTTTGAATGATCACTAAACGAGGCAGCTGATAAACAAGGACTACCTGTAGAGATGAAGGGGGGGAGAGACCAGAATATACTAGAAAAACTAAACTTTGTGTTCGAGCTGAACTGCTCAGCACCCTGGCTGAAAACAACAAAAAGGAAAGGATTTTCAATGTATTAGCTCCATTTTGGAAATGAGAACCAGTAACAGAATAACAGAGTTGGAAGGGACCCTGGAGGTCTTCTAGTCCAACCCCCAGCTCAGGCAGGAAACCTATATTTCAGACAAATGGTTGTCCAAACTCTTCTTGTAATTCAGAACTACAGGCGGTTCTTTACCTGGTTATAAGCAGCTTTTGGGGAGTCCATTGTAACTCGGAATGGTCACTAAGCAACCAGTCATAAGTTGAGGATTGCTTGTATAGATTTCAAGGAAGCATCCCTGAAGATTCTCTCAAGCCATTGTTAACAAACAAACCATTGCTAAGGGTCATTCTCCTCCCCCGAAGCTTTTTTTGATTTTTATTTATTTATCCTTCTGAGGTCAGTAAAATGAGGACCCAGATTGTGGGGGCAATATGCTGACTCTGTAAAACCGCTTTTACAAAGAGAGCTGTAAAGCACTGTGAAGTGGTATATACCATATTTTTCGGACTATAAGACACACTGGTGTCTTATAGTATAAAACTCTTCAAGATTTTGAAGAGGTAAGCAAGAAAAAAAAGTTTTTGCCCTCCCCAGCCCCCAGGAGCACTCTGCAGGCCTCCCAAACCCTCTGCACGTCCTGCTTTTTGCAAAAACGGGGCATACAGAGGGTTTGGAAGGCCTGCAGAGTGCTCCTGGGGGCTGGGGAGGGCAAAAACGCAACGCATGGGGGGTTAGGGAGCAGTGGTGAAATCCAAATTTTTTTTACTACCGGTTCTGTGGGGGTGGCTTGGTGGGCGTGGTGTGGCTTGGTGGGTGCGGCTTGGTGGACGTGTCAGGGGAAGGATACTGTAAAATCCCCATTCCCTTCCCATTCTTGGGGGAAGGATATTGCAAAATCTCCATTCCCATCCCACTCTGGGGCCAGCCAGAGGTGGTATTTTTCAGTTCTCCGAACTGCTCAAAATTTCTGCTACCGGTTCTCCAGAACCTGTCAGAACCTGCCTTGATTTCACCCTTGTTTTATGCATTTTTGCCCTCCCCAGCCCACAGGAGCACTCTGCAGGCCTCCCAAAGCCTCTGTGCGCCCGGATGCACGGGGAGGGGCTTCGGGAGGCCACAAATGGCTTTATTTGGTGTATAAGATGCACCAACATTTCCACCCTCTTTTGTGGGGGGGGAGTCCATCTTATACTCCGAAAAGTACGGTAAGTTTTAAGTGCTATTGCTATTTATTTCTGCTCTGAAGGATGGTCTCTCCTCAATCTCACACTTCTGTTCTGTTTTCCTTCCTCACTTCCCCACCTTGGAAATTTCATCTGGCCTGGCGCCCTCCAAGAGGTGAACTCCAAGGCCTCATTTTGGGTGGAAGGAAAAGGGTTTGGAGTGGCTGATCCAATTTCAGCCCTCTTCTGGCTTGCAGTTCCTCTGCTGATCTCCACCTATGCCTGTCCATAAGGTGGCTGGACCGCTTCTTGGGGCAGTGAGTCTGGGCCAAGAGGCCCGGACTGGACATGGGGAGGAAGAAAGAACTGAGGCTAGGGCTAGTGTAAGTGCAGAAATCGTCCTGACCGCTACACAGAGGTAGCAAACCACAGGTGAAATGTAAAATTTGTTACTACCGGTTCTGTGGGTGTGGCTTGATGCGGGGGGGGGGATGTGACTGGGTGGGCGTGGCCAACTTTTTTTTTTAACCTTTAAAAGCATTTTTTCTACAAACTCTTCGGCCAAAGAGGTTGTTAAAAAATGCTTTTAAAAGCCTCTGATGATCAGGCAACTCAGCTGGGATCACCAGAGGAGCCTTTTAAAAGCATCTTTTTACAACCTCTTCGGCCGAAGAGGTCGTAGAAAAAAATGCTTTTAAAAGGTTCTGATGATCCCAGCTGAGTTGCCCGATCATCAGAGGCTTTTAAAAGCATTTTTTTCAGCCCAATAAAAAATGCTTTTAAAAGGTTCTGATGATCCCAGCTGAGTTGCCCGATCATCAGAGGCTTTTAAAAGCATTTTTTTCAGCCCAATAAAAAATGCTTTTAAAAGTAAAAAAAAAAAACCAACCTCTGATGATCGCGCAGCTCAGCTGGGCATGGACGGGGGGGGGGGCAGGGATTTTTGCTACCAGTTCTCCAAACCACCCGCTGCTATTGCTACTGGATCGGGCGATCCGGTCCGAACCGGGAGCGTTTCACCCCGTAGCAAATTCTAATCACTTTCTGGATTTTTGCAGCTCAGATACAGGTAGTCCTCGACTTAGAGTAGTTCACTTAGTGACCGTTTGAAGTTACAACGGCGCTGAAAGAAGTGACTTATGGCCATTTTTCAGACTTACGATCCCTATAGTCATGTGGTTTACATTCAGATGCATGACAACTGACTCCCATTTATGATGGTTACATTGTCTGTGGTCCTGTGATCATCTTTTGCCACATTCTGACAAGCAAAGTCAATGGGGAAGCCAGATTCACTGAACAACCCTGTTACTAATTTAACAACGCCAGGGACTCACTTTACAAATGTGGTAAGAAAAGTCGTAAAATGGGGCAAAACACACTTAGCAAATTTCTCACTTCGCAACCTAAGTTCTGGGCTCAGTTGTGGTCGTAAGTCGAGGACTACCTGTAGTCCTAACTACAGATGCAGTGAAATACAGGGGGGTCCTCAACTTACAATCACACTTGAGACCAGAATTTCTATTGCAAACCAAGACGGTTATTAAGTGAATCGTGTTCCCTTTTGCAACCCTTTTGGCACAGTTATTAAGCTGCAGTTGTTAAGTGAATCTTGCGGTCATTAAGTGAATCCAGATGTCCTCATTGCTTTTGCTTTTGTGGGAAGCCACCTGGAAGGAAATTTTGATCACGTGACTATAGGGATGCTATGATGGTTGTTAAGTGTAAGGATTGGTTGGAAGTCATTTTTTTTCAGTGCCGTTATAACTTTGAACAGTTGCTAAACAAATAGCTGTAAGCTGAGGACCGACTATCTGTGCCTTGCAACACAATTTCCTGCACAGAAAGCAGACAAAAGTGCATCTGAAGTGACTGTATCTTGTTTGCTTGGTTTCCAATCTCCCCTTTTTCTACTGATTTATTTATTCCTGAGATTAAAGATTCTGTCTTTCTTTCAGGAGCGCAAGGCAGTATTAACACAATGTTTCCGCCAGTAATTTGATCCCCACAACAACCCTGTGAACTAGATTGTGTTGAGAGAGAGCAAGTGATGCAGAATTGCCCAATGAGGTTTTATTGCTAAGAAGGGACTTGAATCTCAGATCTTATCTCAATGCCCTAAACCAGGGTTGTCAAACTCAAGGCCCGTGGGGTGCTTAAATCTGGCTCGTGGGGCCAGCATGGATTGACTGACCTCTGGCAGCTAAAACGGAGTATGGGGGTAGTAGTGAGGCCCCCCGCCAGTGGTGAAATCCTCTGCGGATTGCCACTGGTTTGCTGTCCGCGCATGTGCAGCGCGTACCAAAAGCATGCTGCCCATGCATGCGCAGTGGGTATCAAAAACATGCTGCACACCTATGTGCGTGCGCGCCAAATGCATGCTACGCGTGGAAAAAAGGGGCTTAACAAAGTAAGTAGAACAGCGGGGAGGGGAACAGCTCTGCCGCGGGATTTAGATTTGCTAGAAAGCAGGATTTCCTGCTTTCTAGCGAATATAAATTGTGCGGCACAGCTGATCGTTGGAAATACCGGTTCGGACTAACCGATACCTCTTTTTTACTACCGGTTCAGTGAACCAGTAGTTTTTATCACCCGAACCGGTGTAAATGGGTAGCATTTCACTCCTACCCACTGCGCCCTTTTTTCGGCCTGGACAGTCTCCTCCAGCACTTTGCTGGCCAAAACAGGGCACAGGGTTTTAAGCTTGAATTTGACACCCTTGGTTTTGGCTGGCAGGGTGCTGCAGGAGGCATCCATCCATCCCGTCTCGCCTTCTCCCCCCTCCCTCCAGTGTGGAGAACTACAATGCTGATCCGGCCCTCAAAGAAATTCAGTTTGACACCCTTGCCCTAAACCAATACTTCCCAACCTCGGCAACTTAAAGATTCCCCATGGCTGGTTGGGGAATTCTGGGAATTGAAGTCCACAGATCTTAAAGCGCTTCAGACTGAGAAATATTACCTTAACCCCTCCATCATTCCAATTTTTTTTCCTTCCATTAGTTTTCCTTGGGTTGTGACCTATTTTGTGTTGGGGATGAGTAGAGTTAAATTACAGGCTGTCAGATTATGATATTGATCTGAGTAGACTAGAATATGGATGGGTGAATGTGATCATTTAGATTTCACTTGCTTCTCATTATCCAGAACTAAATCCAGTTTGGATTGTTTCCAAATTAATTGGCAAATTTAAATAAATGTGGCAAAAAGAAAAGAAAGGCATACGAAAATTCATATCCGTTTCCACTGACTTTTTGTTCTAAGAGACATCTTTTTTTGACCTACTGTTTATTATTTTTTGTTAGTAGCTTTTCATACTGTTGTATGGATAAGTTCTTAGCACTTTTAGTACCACATCCATTCTCTTTTTGATGTGTGTGTTTTTGAGCTGCGTGCATCATTGCAAAGTTCTGAAAAAAACTGCAAGGGTAGGTGTACCAATATTTTCTGGGTTTTTTTGCATACACTTTGGACTGGATAGATTGAAAAAGTTCATATAAGAACTTGAATTAAAAGCTGACCATAGTTCTGTTGGGAGAAATATCCATCTGGTTCAATTCCAAGCCAGGAAAAAAGACACTGGAAACATGGAGGCAGATTGGAAAAATGGTTTAATGGTGAAGCAAAAGCACATGGATGGTTCTGGCCTGTTAACCACATTGAGAGTTGAGAGTGAGTGGCTTTTATATCTTCTGTTGGGCTTTGAACTTGAGCTTCCTGTTCAGTGGTGGGCTGCAACTGGTTTAACAACCGGTTCGGTGAGTGTGTGCTTTGCACGCGTGTGCACCTAACGCGCTTGTGCCTTGTGCGCAGTGTTCAAAATACAGCAATTTGAAGCTCAGCTGCTTACCTTCTAAGACAGCCGAGGTAAGTAGAACAACAGAGGCGCAGAAACCAGCTGTGCCACCCGAATCAGCTGAACCAGAAAGAAGGAGATATGGGACAGCAGGCTAGGGCGGGGCTAGCTGATTGTCGGAACTACTGGTTCACTTGAATCGGTCCGAACTAGCAGCAGCCCACCACTGTTCCTGTGCAAGAATATGTATTCTACTGGCTGTTGTCAGATTCCCATGGTGCCATGTGGGGTCGTGTTTGTCTGAGTCAAGTTTAGTTGAAGTTTGCTGGGTGATGCAATGATGGGGCTTGTTGGGCAATTCCTATTGTGGCTGAAGGCTAACCCTGCCTTTGTTCAGAGCCAGATCTTGCTGCAGGCAGTAATGCAGGGGTGTCAAACACAAGGCCTGCGGGTTGGATCTGGCCCATGGGGCCGTCCTGGAAAATGTAAGGAGCTGGTCCGCATCGCTTCGGCCTGGTCTACCCAACGCGAAGAGGAAACATCGAGCCAGCGTTGCTTCGTCCCGGTCTACCCAATGGAAAGAGGAAACATGCCAGTTTGGGGCATGGCATCAAGCTGGCCATGTCCACCCAGTTGGCCATGCCCATCCAGTCGGCCACACCCAATGAGTGGTGTCAAGATGGCCACACCCACCCAATTAACCACAACCACGCACGCCCAGCCCTCCAAGGTCAACCATAGTCCTGATGTGGCCCTCAATGAAATTGAGTTTGACACCCCTGCAGTAATGGATTACCAAATCCAGAGGTGGGCTGCTGCCGGTTCGGACCGGTTTGGGCGAACTGTTAGTTTCGACCAATGGCTGGACCTGCCCACCTGCCCTGGCGCTATCCTGTCCTATATAATAAGATATATATCCTGTCCTATATAATAAGATAGGCTCAAGTTACAGAAAGATCTTGACAGACTTGAACATTGGGCGCTATCTAACAAAATGAAATTCAACAGTGAAAAAAGGAAGGTTCTACATTTAGGCCAAAAAAACAAAATGCACCGGTACTGTATATGTGGTACCTTGCTCAATAGTAGTACCTGTGAGAGGGATCTTGGAGTCCTAGTGGATAACCATTTAGATATGAGCCAGCAGTGTGCAGCAGCTGCTAAAAAAGCCAACACAGTTCTGGGCTGCATAAACAGAGAGATAGAATCAAGATCACGTGAAGTGTTAGTATCACTTTATAATGCCTTGGTAAGGCCACACTTGGAATATTGCATCCAGTTTTGGTCGCCACGATGTAAAAAAGATGTTGAGACTCTAGAAAGAGTGCAGAGAAGAGCAACAAAGATGATTAGGGGACTGGAGGCTAAAACATATGAAGAACGGTTGCAGGAACTGGGTATGTCTAGTTTAATAAAAAGAAGGACTAGGGGAGACATGATAGCTGTGTTCCAATATCTCAGGGGTTGCCACAAAGAAGAGGGAGTCGGGCTGTTCTCCAAAGCACCTGAGGGTAGAACAAGAAGCAATGGGTGGAAACTGATCAAAGAAAGAAGCAACTTAGAACTAAGGAGAAATTTCCTGACAGTTAGAACAATTAATAAGTGGAACGACTTGCCTGCAGAAGTTGTGAATGCTCCAACACTGGAAATTTTTAAGAAAATGTTGGATAACCATCTGACTGAGATGGTGTAGGGTTTCCTGCCTGGGCAGGGGGTTGGACTAGAAGGCCTCCAAGGTCCCTTCCAACTCTATTGTTATGTTATGTTAATCGCCGTGGGTTTGATGCCGTGCGCATGTGTGGACGGCGGCGCGCATATTTTCAGTTTGGGGTGAACCGGTTGTTACAGTATGTGATGCCCACCGCTGACCAAATCTGCATTTCTAAAGCTGCCCCAGCTCAGTATCTGCTATGGGGGTGGGGGCAGGGAGCTGAGGCTCTGAGTTACTGTCTCCCTTAAGATTTTTAGTTCTCTTTTACCCTTTTTTAATATTTCTCAAAACATTTTATTCTTCTAGGAAGTGGGGGAGGGGGTAGCTTCCCAGAGTTCCCTAATGGAATCCATGCACGCCTGCCGACCGTCCACGTTGCAATGAAGAATCTTTGATGATACATTCATTTTATTCTGTCAGGAATATTTGCCTTCGACCATGTTTATGCTTCTATGCTGTAAGCCACCCAGAATTGCTTTGAAATGAGATGAGTGGAAAATAAATATAGTAAATAAGTAAATATAAATAAATAAAACTTGATCTTCCCCCTTGAATGCTATTGGATGCTTTTGCATATAGAGCAGGGGTCTCCAACCTTGGCAAGCTTTGCTGGCTGAGGAATTCTGGGAGTTGAAGTCCACAAGTCTTAAAGTTGCCAAGGTTGGAGACCATTTATTTATTTATTTATTTATTTATTTATTTATTTATTTATTTATTTATTTATTTATTATTTAAATTTCTATACCGCCCTTCTCCCGAAGGACTCAGGGCAGTTTACAGCCAAAATAAAACAATCAATATAAAAGTTAAAACCAATTTAAAAGCAAAAATTTAAGATTGGCTGGACCATTTAAAACTAATAAAAACCAATAAAAACCCCATTTAAAACCATTAGGCCAGTCCTGCACGATGAAACAGAAGTGTTTTCAGCTCGCGTCGAAAGGTCCAGAAATCAGGAAGTTGGCGAATACCCGGTGGTAGCTCATTCCAGAGGGTTGGTGCCCCCACAGAGAAGGCCCTCCCCCTGGGGGTCGCCTGCTGACATTGTCTGGCCGACGGCACCCTGAGGAAACCCTCCCTATGGGAGCGCACTGGTCGATGGGAGGCCGCCGGTAGCAGCAAGCGGTCCTGTAAATAACCCGGTCCTATGCCATGATATAGAAGCTAAGATTTGAACCTGGGTTTTTTTTGGCGGGGGGGGGTTTCAAACAAGGTATTATTGACTTTTACAAAAGTAGATAATTTTTCATAAAAGGTTTGCTGAAATTTAATTTTTTTTTCTGGAAAGTAAGTTTCGCTGCTTAATAAGTATTTGAAACAATGTACAAAATCAAGTTACAAATAATGCTTGTTTAGCGACCATTTGCAGTTAGGTCACTGTGGGAAATGTAAACAATTAACAACCTTCGCAGCTCTGTAAAGCAAAGGGAAGCTGAAAGAAGATCATAAGCAAAGTCATGGTTTCAGTTAGCGACTTCACTTAACCAAGTTGCCAGTGCCAATTGTTGTCGCTAAACAATTCAAAGGCATCAAAAAGCAATTGGGCCTTAAAAATTGTAGTCTTTTAAAAAGTAAAGTTCCTTAATTAAAAAACAGGGGCTAGGAGATTAGAGAGCTTCGTATTGGTATTATTTATTTTTATCCTCCTTTGATTTATATTTGTGACTGCATGGCTGTAACTTTGTTGCTTGTATCCTTGCGATTTATATTGATCTTGATTGTTTCCTAGTATGATTTGATTGCTTATTGTACCATATGACTGTCACTGGGTGTTGTGCCTTGTGATTCTTGATGAATATATTTTGTCTTTTTATGTACACTGAGAGCATATGCACCAAAGACAAATTCCTTGTGTGTCCAATCACACTTGGCCAATAAAGAATCATATCTATCTATCTATCTATCTATCTATCTATCTATCTATCTATCTATCTATCTATCTATCTATCTATCTATCTATCTATCTATCTATCTACGCAGACTTCAATCTGACCTAAGCATAGGACATAAAATTATCTACCACAATGTCCTACCTGTCAATGACTATTTCAGCTTCAACCACAACAATACACGAGCAAATAATAGATACAAACTTAAGGTAAACGGCTCCAAACTTGATTGCAGAAAATATGACTTCAGCAACAGAGTGGTCAATGCCTGAAATGCACTACCTGACTGTAGTTTCTTCCCCAAACCCCCAAAACTTTAACCTTAAACTATCTACTGTTGATCTCACCCCATTCCTAAGAGGTCTGTAAGGGGTGTGCATAAGTGCACCTGCGTGCCTACCGTCCCTGTCCTAATATTACTTTTTTACTTACTCTTTTCATGTATCCAAATTATGTTTATACTTTACCTGTTATTTTATTTATGATTGACAAATAAATAAATAAAAAATAAAAATCTATATCTATCTGTCTGTCTGTCTGTCTATCTATCTATCTATCTATCTATCTATCTACCTACCTACCTACCTACCTACCTACCTACCTACCTACCTACCTACCTATCTTTTTCCTTTCCTTTTGGAGTCCAAGGCAGACTCCAATTTAATTCCAAAACCAGGAAACTTATTTGATAAGCTAAACCAGCGTTTCTCAACCTTGGCAGCTTTAAGAAGCGTGGACTTCAAGTCTCAGAATTCCCCTGCCAGCCTTGGTTGGCCAAGAAATTCTGACCAACCAGCTGGGGAATTCTGGGAGTTGAAGTCCACTCATCTTAAAGAGGCCATGTTGGAGAAACACTGGGCTAAACTATAAAACAGTGTTCAATAGATCATTCAGAGGGATCTCATTGCTGAGTATGGATTGAAACTGGGTCTCCCTGTTTCTATCTGACCTCCTCATCACTAGAGCAGTGTTTCTCGACCCTAGCAACTTTAAGATGCATGGACTGCAATTCCCAGAATTCCCCAGCCAGCAACATGGTTAAGGGAATTCTGGGTGTTGAATCCCACACATCTCAAAAGCTAATAACAATGAGAAAAACACTGTGCTAAACAAAACTGGGGCTCTTACCTTATTGAGTAGCTATCTAAAGGAACCTGTGGAGATTCTCAGTCATCCAGGTCATAGTTGTCTCAAAGGTGCTTTTTCAAAAGGCAGCTGGACTGTTTTGTTTTTCCTCAAGGAAGATGTTTTGCTTCTCATCCAAGAAGCTTCACTGATGAAGCTCACGTGAAGTGTTAATGCCACTTTATAATGCCTTGGTAAGGCCACACTTGGAATACTGCATTCAGTTTTGGTCGCCACAATGTAAAAAACATGTTGAGATTCTAGAAAGAGTGCAGAGAAGAGCAACAAAGATGATTAGGGTACTGGAGGCTAAAACATATGAAGAACGGTTGCAGGAACTGGGTATGTCTAGTTTAACAAAAAGAAGGACTAGGGGAGACACGATAGCAGTGTTCCAATATCTCAGGGGCTGCCACAAAGAAGAGGGAGTCAACCTCTTCTCCAAAGCACCTGAGGGCAGGACCAGAAGCAATGGGTGGAAACTAATCAAGGAGAGAAGCAACTTAGAACTAAAGAGAAATTTCCTGACAGTTAGAACAATTAATCAGTGGAACAGCTTGCCTCCAGAAGTTGTGACTGTTCCAACACAGGAAGTTTTTAAGAAGATGTTGGACAACCATTTGTCTGAATTGGTGTAGGGTTTCCTGCCTAAGCAGGGGGTTGGACTAGAAGACCTCCAAAGTCCCTTCCAATTCTGTTATTCTAAATTATAGTCAGCGAGACGTCTTCCTCGAGGAAAAAAACAATCCAGTTGCCTTTGGAAAAAGCATCTTTGAGACTAGATAGGAGCTAAACTGGCCTCCTGGGTTGGAGAATTCTCAACTACCGATCAAAACTTCTAAGTAATGGCTAGACTCAACTTGCTATATAGCCTTACGAATAAGTAAATGGTTCATAGTGGAAGAAGGAGTGGTGTTTTTTTCCCCCAAATATTCTGCCTGCTCTTTTGTGATCTCTTTTCTCCTTGAAAAAAAAAGTGGATGCAGGTGGTGAGACCTAATTAAACAAAAGCAGTTGCCGGAGGTCAGGGCAGTCCCCCTGCGATAATGCAGAACAGCAACATTTAATGAAAGTTTAACCACCATCTTGCCTTCCAGAACTTGGACATGAATCCAACTGAATTATTCACTGTTTGGATATTTCAGGATTATTTTTCACTGCGGCTCACAAATGCATTGCTTTATGGTAAAATGGGTTTATCATTCACGGTCCTAACATCTACACTTGTTGAATTATCCGGTGACACTGAATTATCCAGTCACATAAATGTGCAAATTGGTGCACGCACAGCTATTGTTTTCTGTCATTTGCAATTCTCTCCCTCCCCCGTTTCTCTTTATTACTTCTGTACACATGCTCATAGATAACATATTATTGTGGTGATAATCAAACACGGAATTGTTATTTGATTTTTCAAAACAAGGCCGTTCTGTTTCAGGAGCATCTTCCTGAAGCCTCATGTGTGCCTTTTTTGTGCATTGCGCTACTTCTCTTGCTGCAACTGCATTTTGGCAATTGTGACATATTCAAATGAGTAATTGCATCAAGATTCGCTCTGTGTAGGGTTTTGCTGGTACACACGTGCATTTTAGTAAAATTGCACAACCACAATCTTGCATATAATCTCATCACAGGATTGCTTTCGCATGTGGGAGGACGGTGTATCAATGTGCCTGCAGACATGCTTATGGTAGAAAAGGTTATTCTGACCTTTGAGAATATGCTGAAACTTCATCATTTCATCATCATCATTTTAGCTGTTGTCTATCCACTGCAGGGGATGAAGGCCTCTTCTGCTGTTTCCAACCAATATGGTCCTTAGCTTTCTGATGCCCTCGATCTATCTTATTTTAGATCTCTTTTGTGGGCATTTTTTATCAAGTGGGATCCATTCTATGACTGCCTTGGTCCACCTGCCATCGGTCCTTCTTGCTATGTGACCAGCCCATTTCCATTTCCAGTCTTTTACTCTCTTAATGATATTGTATACTTTTGTTTGTTCTCGAATCCATGTGCAAGTCTTTCTACCGTCTCTTCTGATGCCTTTCTCATGGCTCTTTGTGCCACGCGTAGCTTTTGTATCGATTGTGAGGTTAATGTCCGTGTTTCACTGGCATATGTTGGAGGAGGTAGCACAAAACTGATCGAAAACTTTTCTCTTCAGGGATAAGGGGAGGTCGTTCTTGAGCTGAAACTTACGGACTTTAAATGTATTTAAATGCATAACATGAAATAGGTAGATTTCATTACAAAGATAACCAACTGCGCTTGAATACAGTTATCAAAAAATATGACTAGCTTCTTTGGCTATTTAGGAACAAAAGGAACTTTTGAGGTGCAAACTGGCTTAACCATTATCGATTACAGGTAGTCCTCGAATTACAACCACAATGGAGCCCAAAATTTCTGTGGCTAAGTAAGACATTGGTTAACTGGTTTTTGCCCCGTTTCACGATTTTTCCTAACACAGGTTACCAAAGATTGTTAATTGAATAAACTGCAGTTGTTAGTAGCTTGGCGGTTAAGTGAATCTGGCTTCCCAATTGATTTTGCTTCTCAGAAGATCGCAAAAGGGGATTGTGTGACACTGGGACCAGTAGTAGGTTTCAATTTTGGCCACTACTGGTTCGCTCGTGGGTGAGTCACATGTGCAGGCGACACTTCTGTGGCGCCGGCGCTGCCACTACCGGTTTGCCTAACGCAGGGTGAACCGGTAGCAACCCATCACTGATTGGGACACTAAATATAAGTCAGTTGTCAAGCATCTAAATTTTTATCAGGTGACCATGGGGATGCTGCAAGGGTCTTAAATGTGAAAACTGGTCATAAGCCATTTTTTTTCAGTGCCCTTATAACTTCAAAGGGTCAGTAAACGGAATGTTGTAACTCAGGGACTACCTCTGTACACATTTGGAGAAAAAGATACTTTGCACAAAAGCAGTTGCCGGAGGTCAGGGCAGTCCCCCTGCGATAATGCAGAACAGCAACATTTAATGAAAGTTTAACCACCATCTTGCCTTCCAGAACTTGGACATGAATCCAACTGAATTATTCACTGTTTGGATATTTCAGGATTATTTTTCACTGCGGCTCACAAATGCATTGCTTTATGGTAAAATGGGTTTATCATTCACGGTCCTAACATCTACACTTGTTGAATTATCCGGTGACACTGAATTATCCAGTCACATAAATGTGCAAATTGGTGCACGCACAGCTATTGTTTTCTGTCATTTGCAATTCTCTCCCTCCCCCGTTTCTCTTTATTACTTCTGTACACATGCTCATAGATAACATATTATTGTGGTGATAATCAAACACGGAATTGTTATTTGATTTTTCAAAACAAGGCCGTTCTGTTTCAGGAGCATCTTCCTGAAGCCTCATGTGTGCCTTTTTTGTGCATTGCGCTACTTCTCTTGCTGCAACTGCATTTTGGCAATTGTGACATATTCAAATGAGTAATTGCATCAAGATTCGCTCTGTGTAGGGTTTTGCTGGTACACACGTGCATTTTAGTAAAATTGCACAACCACAATCTTGCATATAATCTCATCACAGGATTGCTTTCGCATGTGGGAGGACGGTGTATCAATGTGCCTGCAGACATGCTTATGGTAGAAAAGGTTATTCTGACCTTTGAGAATATGCTGAAACTTCATCATTTCATCATCATCATTTTAGCTGTTGTCTATCCACTGCAGGGGATGAAGGCCTCTTCTGCTGTTTCCAACCAATATGGTCCTTAGCTTTCTGATGCCCTCGATCTATCTTATTTTAGATCTCTTTTGTGGGCATTTTTTATCAAGTGGGATCCATTCTATGACTGCCTTGGTCCACCTGCCATCGGTCCTTCTTGCTATGTGACCAGCCCATTTCCAGTCTTTTACTCTCTTAATGATATTGTATACTTTTGTTTGTTCTCGAATCCATGTGCAAGTCTTTCTACCTTCTCTTCTGATGCCTTTCTCATGGCTCTTTGTGCCACGCGTAGCTTTTGTATCGATTGTGAGGTTAATGTCCGTGTTTCACTGGCATATGTTGGAGGAGGTAGCACAAAACTGATCGAAAACTTTTCTCTTCAGGCATAAGGGGAGGTCGTTCTTGAGCTGAAACTTACGGACTTTAAATGTATTTAAATGCATAACATGAAATAGGTAGATTTCATTACAAAAATAACCAACTGCGCTTGAATACAGTTATCAAAAAATATGACTAGCTTCTTTGGCTATTTAGGAACAAAAGGAACTTTTGAGGTGCAAACTGGCTTAACCATTATCGATTACAGGTAGTCCTCGAATTACAACCACAATGGAGCCCAAAATTTCTGTGGCTAAGTAAGACATTGGTTAACTGGTTTTTGCCCCGTTTCACGATTTTTCCTAACACAGATTACCAAAGATTGTTAATTGAATAAACTGCAGTTGTTAGTAGCTTGGCGGTTAAGTGAATCTGGCTTCCCAATTGATTTTGCTTCTCAGAAGATCGCAAAAGGGGATTGTGTGACACTGGGACCAGTAGTGGGTTTCAATTTTGGCCACTACTGGTTCGCTCGTGGGTGAGTCACATGTGCAGGCGACACTTCTGTGGCGCCGGCGCCGCCACTACCGGTTTGCCTAACGCAGGGTGAACCGGTAGCAACCCATCACTGATTGGGACACTAAATATAAGTCAGTTGTCAAGCATCTAAATTTTTATCAGGTGACCATGGGGATGCTGCAAGGGTCTTAAATGTGAAAACTGGTCATAAGTCATTTTTTTTCAGTGCCCTTATAACTTCAAAGGGTCAGTAAACGGAATGTTGTAACTCAGGGACTACCTCTGTACACATTTGGAGAAAAAGATACTTTGCACAACGTATTTATTCTGGTTTTGCTTTTTTAGTGTATAATAATTTATAGGTGCAAAGGGACGCGGTAGCTCAAGAGGCTAGGACGTTGAGCTTGTCGATCGAAAGGTCGGCAGCTCAGCGGTTCGAATCCCTAGTGCTGCCGCGTAATGGGGTGAGCTCCCGTTACTTGTCCCAGCTTTTGCCAACCTAGCAGTTTCGAAAGCATGTAAAAATGCAAGTAGAAAAAATAGGGACCACCTTTGGTAGGAAGGTAACAGCATTCCGTGTGCCTTTGGCGTTGAGTCATGCCGGCCACATGACCACGGAGACGTCTTCGGACAGCGCTGGCTTTTCGGCTTTGTAACAGAGATGAGCACTGCCCCCTAGAGTCGGCAACGACTAGCACGTATATGCAAGGGGAACCTTTACCTTTAGGTAATTTATAGGCACCTTGCTGTAGTGGTTGAAGGCAGCAAGTTAGAAACCAGTGTTCTAGTTCTACCATAGGCATCAAGCCATCTGGATGAACTTGGGCCTGTCACTCTTTCTCAGCCCTAGGAAAAAGAGAGCAAGGGCAAACAACTTTTGAAAAATTAGCCAAGAAAACTGCAGGGACTTGTCCAGGCAGCCGCCAAAAGTCAAGATGAATTTGAAGGGACATCACATGAAATAACATTAGGTGGAGGAATGGGAAAAGACAGGTATTACATTAATATCAAAAGTAAGGGAACGGGATGTGTTTTTTTTAATCTGCGCACAAAATTCCTCTTTCACCTCTCATCACCATAACTTCATATATCTTCAAATTAGTGCTGATCCTAAATGGTTATTATACGGAGCCAGTTGAAAGTCTTAGTAGAATTCTAGAGCTGGAGAAAGAGATAGAATCTAGAGACAGGAGGAAATCTCAAAAGTGATCATCCGACCAACCCTACTAAGGTAATTAATATAGCATCTGTTAGAGTATCTGTTTAAAAGGAGAGCTGACCGCTTTTTAAAGCGAAATTTCTTCCATTGTGTCAGCTTTTCTTTATACTGGTATTTATTCCAATTTTTCCCCCTTGCAATTGGAGTGTAGTTCTTTGCAATGTTAACGTATCCCCTTTCTAGAAAGAATACCTCTGTTATTCACTCCTCCTAATTTCTCCCTAGACTTTTGAGTTCTGATTTTGGTTTATTTCAGAACTGAAAAGGAAGCATAGGAATCATTGCATGTTTTTGCTTTTGTTCCAGTTTAATTTTCGCATTCTGTGCTGGTGTTTTTCAACCTTGATAATTTTTAAGATGTGTGGTCTTCAGCTTCCAGAACTCTCCAGGCCTCGCCGGCTGAGATATTCTGGGTGTTGAAATCCACACATCTAAAATTTACCGAAGTTGAAAATGTTGTACATGTATATTTTGCCTTCGCTTTCAGTTCCTTTGTAATTTTCCCTTCCTGCAATTAATGTTGCTGTTCTAAGGTGCGAAAAGCACAAAAAGTTGTCTTGATATGACTGTGTGTTCAATCAGATCGTCATTTTCAAATATTATTTTTACCTGTATTTGGGGCTCCGTTTTTAGATTAGCAAACTGCAGCGCCAAAAACATTTTGACTGTGCTTCTGTTTGCATCAAAGAACCACTGCAAAAAATCAATGTAAATAGAAGCATAACATGATGATTTCTTTAGAGTAGGGGTATAAAACTTGATTTCATTGAGGGCCGCATCAGGGTTGTGTTTGACCTCGGTGGTGGTGGTGGGGGCAGGGTGGGTGTGGCCAGCTTGACATCATTTGTATTGGAGATACTTGTGGTGGCCCAAGCTCCATTTTCGTGAGCAGTGGGTTGCAGGAGGTCATTGCAGCTGAAAACGGAGCTCCGTTTTTGCTGGCAGAGGCACTGAGGACCGGTCCTTTGCTGTTCCCAGGGAAGCCCTGCAGGCTAGATCTAAGCACCCCATGGGCCGAATGCGGCCCGCGGGCCTTGAGTTTGTCACCCCTGCTTTAGAGGGGAGAAGTAATGAACTTGTAGGACTTTGCATGTCAGGAGTTCTGTGCAGGTATTCTTCTTGTGAGAAAGAATTAAGGTGGAATAGAAGCCAGCAACAAATATGGCAATAAGTAAAACAATAATGGAAAGAAACCAGGAAAATCCATCTAATCTTTACAGCAGGGATGTGGTTGGGATTGATGACCCAGCTGTTAAAAAATCCTAAAATAGGGTGTGTTCTTTTTATCCCACATATATTTTTGGAGCTACTTCACATTTCCGTGGCTCCTGCTTTACTCAGCTTTCTGTTTTCTTTGATCAAACACCACCAACCAGCTGTTGTGAATTATCTTTTTTACCAACATGGATTAGACTCACCTCTCTTATTTCTGGAAAACAATGTTGGAATTTGAGTCTTTATCTTTTTAAATTATAGAAACTCTGCTTCCAGAGCCAACCTTCAGAGTATTCATTTCCAAATACAGGTAGTCTTTGACTTACAACAGTTCATTTAGCGACCCTTCAAAGTTACAATGCAACTGAAAAAGGTGACTTATGACTGTTTTTCCCACTTACAACTGTTGCAGCATCTCCAAAGTCATGTGATCAAAATTTGGGTGGTTGGCAACCGGTTCATATTTATGACGGTTGCAGTGTCCTGGGGTCATGTGATCCCCTTTTCTGACAAACTCAGTGGGGAAGCAGATTCATTTAACAACCATGTTAGTAACTTAACAACCGCAGTGATTCACTTAACAACTGTGAGAAGAAAGGTCTAAAAATGGGCAAAACTCACTTAACAAAAGTCCCGCTTAGCAGTAGAAATTTGGGGCTCATTTGTGGTCATACATCGAGGACTACCTGTAGAATGTCTGAATTCTAAGTCCATTTTTCTTTTCTGTGTACCTTTGGGTGATGGTTTTGAAACTTGGTCAGTTTTGTTGTGCAGGTTATTATCCCTGGAGTTTACAGATGTTAGATGAATAGAGCAGTGTTTTTCTACCTTGACACCTTGAAGAGGTAGGGACTTCAACTCCCAGAATTCCCCAGCCAGCCAGCATGCTTCTTCTTCTTCAAGATGTCAAGGTTGAGAAATATTAGAACACAGTATTGGTTTTGAATTGCATGGGGTGGTGGTGGTTTGAGCTGCTTGCCAGACATATAAAGCTCTGTGCGAACCAGTTCTTAGACATTTTCAAATTTCAAATCACTATCCTGGTTCTTGGCATTAACCTCAACATGAATCTCTGCTTAAGGACAGCGGATGCCAATGCGTTGAGATAATAATATGGATTTTCATGCTTTCATTCTACTTCCATAACATTCATGTTTTACTTTGCCCCCAACCTAAAGCAATGAATCCCTAGGGAGAAGGGCGGTATAAAAATCTAATTAAATAAATAAATAAAATCTAATTAAATAAAAATCTAATTAAATAAATACAGGCGTGAAATAGCAATCGTTTTAAAACTGATTTAAAACAATTTAGTTGCAATAGTACAGATAGTCCTCGACCACAGTGGAGCACACCATTTCTGTTGCTAAGTGAGACATTCCTTAAGTGAGTTTTGCCCCATTTTACGAGCTTTCTTAAGTGAATCACGAGAGTTGTTAAGTTAGTAACATGGTTGTTAAGTGAATCTGGCTTCCCCACTGATTTTGCTCGTCAGGAGGTTGCAAAATACAAATATGACCCCAGTACACGGCAGCAGTCATAAATATGAGTCAGTTGTCAGGCATCTTAATCTTGATCATGTGACCAATGCAGATGCTGCAGTGGTCATAAGTATGAAAAATGGTCTTAAGTCACTTTTTTCAGTGCCATTGTAACTTTGAACAGTCACTAAACGAACTGTTGTAAGTCAAGGCCTTACCTGTATGTTTTAAATATGTATTGCCAAACTTTTGCCTGTATAATTCAGCAAAGGACGATCGTGTAGTCTCTGTTTGCAAATTCTAAGAAAAGACAAGGAGGGAAGCAAAGGGCCAGGAGACCAATGTCAATGTCAATCGCTTGGATGGTTTTAGACTCTGGACTTTTAATGGTCTTTCCATCTCTCACGTTTCCTTCCTCAAAGTCTTTAAATCAGCTTTTTTGAGCCATGAACTTTCCAGCTGCAGCCGGGTTACAATTTCCAGCATTCACACACAGCCAATATATCTTTGTACGTGTGAACTGGGTGCAGACCAGGGGAGAGGGCTATAAAGTTCAATCTGCTTTATTTTCATTTTGCTGAAACTTAGTAAGCCAACCATTTCTACTGCATATCTGCCCCCAAATATTGTCCTTATGACAATGTTAAGTTGAGTGGACTTCAACTCTGGGGGATTCTGGGAGTTGAAGTCCACCCATCTTAAGCTTGCGAAGGTTGGGAAACACTGCCTTACGCAGGGCTGCGGTCATTTTTAATCTGAAATATCACCAGTCATTCCCCACGTATACAACTATTTATACTGGAAGAGCTGGCCGAGCTTTGTTGTTAATGATGCGTCAGAAAGACGCCACTTACAAACGTCACTTCTACTATGGACTTACAAAGTGGTTTTAAACAAGCTCTCCTCCTCCAGCTCCGTATTGGTGAAATGAAGAAAACAAGCGTGATTTATTCTCAAATGTGGTGAAGCAGCTAGTAAGCTAGTAAGTAAGTGCGTGAAAGATCCATAGGAATATTAAGCAATGTTGCTTAACCATATTATTGCTTCACTGTGGATGCTGCCCTGTTACAGACTAGGAGTTTTTGACAAAGGCTAGCTGGGATTTTTTTTTTGTGGGGTGGGGTGGCAGCCTAGATTTTGCTCCTGTTTCTAGATCAGGGGTCTCCAACCTTGGCAACAAAAGACTTGTGGACTTCAACTCCCAGAATTCCTGGCCAAAGCTGGCTGAGGAATTCTGGGAGTTGAAGTCCACAAGTCTTAAAGTTGCCAAGGTTGGAGACCCCTGATCTAGATTACCTGGAGTCTGGACTTCGGTACTTTTTTCTTTTCTTTTCTTTTCTTTTCTTTTCTTTTCTTTTCTTTTCTTTTCTTTCCTTTTCTTCTTTTCTTTTCTTTCTTTCTTTCTTTCTTTCTTTCTTTCTTTCTTTCTTTCTTTCTTTCTTTCTTTCTCCTTCCTTCCTTCCTTCCCTCCCTCCTTCCTTCCTTCCTTCCTTTCCAGTGGTATATTATCACTTTACAGTTGGCCAGGTTCACAGAAGGCAAGGACATTCATCATGCTGAAGCCGGGGAAAGCTTAAAGAGGGGAAGGGAGGGGGCTGCTCACAAAGCTAGGGTGGGTGTGTACAGTCATGGAAGGTTGAAATCCAATCAGGGATTATCCGAGACCAAACACAGATGTACACTGGGGCTAATGAATTACTCCCAGCAGAGACCTCACCTGGCTTGACCTCTCCTTACCTTACATGGTGCTTGTGGAATGGTGTCCTCTTCTGACCTCGCTGTGGAAATTGCAGCTTTTTGTACCTGGTTCTTCTTTTAGAACATAGAATAATACGGGGTTGGATGAGACCCTGGAGGTCATCTAGTCCAACCCCTTGTTCAAATAGCAATAGCAGTAGCATTTAGACTTATATACCGCTTCACAGGGCTTTACAGCCCTCTCTAAACAGTCTACAGAGTCAATATATTGCCCCAAACAGTCTGGGTCCTCATTTTACTGACCTCAGAAGAATGGAAGGCTGAATCAGCCTTGAGCCGGTGAGAATCAAACTGCCAAACTTGTGGCAGTCGGCAGAATTACCCTGCAATACAACAGGTAGTCCTCGACTTACGGTCACAATTGAGCCCAGAATTTATGTTGCTAAGTGAGATACTTGTTAAGTGAGTTTTGCTCCATTTTACGACCTTTTTTGCCCCAGTTGTTAAATGAATCACTGCCATTGGTAAGTTAGTGACACGGTTGTTTAGTGAATCTGGCCTCCCCATTGACTTAGCTAGTCAAAAGGTCGCAAAAGGGGATCACATGTCCTTGGGACACAGCCACGGTCGTAAGTATGAACCAGTTGCCAAGCATCTGAATTTTGATCACATGATCATGGAGGATGCTGCAACGGTTGTAACTGTGAAAAATGGTCATAAGGCACTCTTTTCAGTGCTGTCGTCATTTTGAACAGTCACTAAATGAAGTGTTGTAAGTCGAGGACTACCTGTGCATTGTAACCATTGTTCTATATCAGGGGTCTCCAACCTTGGTCACTTTATGACTTGTGGACTTCAACTCCTAGAGTTCCTCAGCCAGCTTTGCTGGCTGAGGGACTCTGGGAGTTGAAGTCCACAAGTCTTAAAGTGACCAACGTTGGAGACCCCTGCTCTATACTGTGGTGGCGCAGTGGTTTCTAATAGCAGACCCTGTAACTTTCCAACACTGTCCAGAGAATTTAATAGCCTCAATTAAGGGTACAAAAGATTGCAAAGAAACAAAAAGGCTGGGATTAGTGTCCAAAGAGAACAATTTTCAAAATTTAATTGGGGCTTCTCGTTGTGAGGGAGCCATGTTAGAATTTATTTTTGGAGCCGCTGCTGAAAAATCAGGAGTTGTGTAGAGCCTTTTTGAGCTAACAAATTTTATTAAAAGGCGTATGCTTTTGAGAAGCGAATCGCTCATGTGCAGTTTGGAATTGAGTTTCCTTTCCCCGGCCTAGCCATTTGGAATCCATACAGTGTTTTTATGAGATTCTTTCTTGGCGACATATCTGAAATATGATCATTATTTTAAATTCAAATAAAGCCTATATTGCCGAGTAAAATAAAATCTATTTTAGCAGCAACAGACATGCCCAAACCGGGAATTTGTGCTGATTAGACAGGATGGTTTGATTATCCAATGTAACCTCATTGGATAATGAGGAGAGAAGAGAAACAGGCTAAATGGTGACAGAAGGGGGAGGTGATTTCTATTTGTTCTCCTATTTGCTAAATGGATGTAGTTCAGGGGTGTCAAACTTTGATTTCACTGAGGGCCGCATCAGGATTGTCTTAGACTTCGAGGGGCTGGGGTGGGTGTGGCCAGAGTAGGCGTGGCCTGCTTGATGTCACTCATGTCAGGGGCGCCTGTGGCATCCCGAGTGCTCTGCCAGCGAAAACAGGCTCACGAGCTCCGTTTTCAGCCGCAAAGGCCTCCTGCAACCCTCCCTCCTGAGCTCCATTTTCACTGACAGAGGGTTGCAGAAGGCCGTCACAGCCAGAAACGGAGCTCGGGAGCCCATTTTTGTTGGCAGAGAACACCGTGGGCTGGTCCTTCACTGTTTCCAGGGTGGCCTTGCGGGCCAGATGTAAGCATCTCGTGGGCTGGATGCGGCCTGCAGGCCTTGAGTTTGACACCCCTGATCTAGTTCATATGGAACCATTCAAATTGGTGCATTGGAGATTCTGCATTGCTCCGTGGTTAATTACCACATGTTTCCTAACTGTGGGATTTGTTTTTTGTTATTTTTGCCCCAAATAAATCGGCAAGAAAAATATCCTTTAAAAAAAAGAAAAAGCTAACTACGGTAGCTCAAAGTGAAAGCCTCCTTTGATGACACATTGGTGATTTTATGGACACTTCCATGCAGCTTTGCTGATGATAATGCAGAAGTAGTAATTCACACTTTGTTTGTTTAAAATCTCTTGCCGCGCTGCCAGTGTTGGGATGCCCCGCCTCCCGCAGGCCAGCTGGTCTTTGGGTCTCTGTTGAACATGTTCATGCATGTCCGTACATGTGTGCGTGCAGGTTTCAGTTTGGGCACGCGTGCGCAGTTTGGGCACTTGGTGTCTAGAAGGTTTGCCATCTGGCTTAGTTAGTACTGGCTTAGTTAGTACTGGCTTAGTTAGTACAACGTGTGAACGCAATCAGATCTTTTCCTTTTTCGGCCTTCTATTGGTTATTTTTTACAGGCCCTTGTTCTACATTCAGTGTGTAATATCTTGAAAATCATTTTTTTAAATGTGTCCTTTTTTTTTGGCATTGTGAATTGCCCAGAAATTGCTTTCAGGCAGCCGTATATAGCTATAGAAAGTAAATAAATAATGGGGATTGATAAAACATTCAGCAGAAAAACACATTGATGCAGTCATTGGTCCGAATGCATCAAGATTATTTTTGGTAGCATTTTCAGAGAGGTAACTGAGCAAAAATAACAAAATGTCTTGTGCCATCTTGGTTAATGCATTGGGAGTAGTTTGTGAAAGCTGATACCATAATACACGTTGGGCTTTGGGATGCTGTGAAATCCCTCATTTTCTCCCCGATAGATTGCTTTCCTGCATGAAGGATCCCATTGGCAATCGGCATATGAAAAAAACTTTAATGCATCTCCTTAGAAGATTATGTCAAGAGTTCTTGTTGTGTTTATTAATATGCATTTACTATATAGGTAGTCCTCGACTTGTGTCCACAATTGGGGCCAGCATTTCTGTTGCAAAGCAAAGCAGTTGTTAAGTGAACCATGCAGTTGTTAAGCAAATCCTGCTTTCCCCATTGACTTTGCCTGTTGGATGTCTGTTGGGAAGGTTACAAATGACAATCGCATCACCCCAGGATGCTACAACTGTCCTAAATACAGGCTGGTTGCCAAGTGCCTGAATTTTGACCATGTAACCATGGAGATGCTGGTATGGTTGTTAAGTGGTCATAATTAACCTTTTTTCAGTGCCATTATAACTTTGAATGGTCACTAAATGAATGATTGTAAGTTGAAGACTAACTAACTACAAAAGGGGGGCGGTACAGGTAGTCCTCGACTTATGGTCACAATTGAGCCCAAAATTTATGTTGCTAAGTGAGACATTTGTTAAGTAAGCTTTGCTCCATTTTATGACCTTTCTTGCCACACTTGCTAAGTGAATCACTGCAGTTGTTAAGTTAGTAACACGGTTGTTAAGTGAATCTGGCTTGCCCATTGACTTTGCTTGTCAGAAGGTCGCAAAAGGGGATCACATGACACTGCAACCGTCATAAATGTGAGTAAGTTGCCAAGCATCTGAATTTTGATCACGTGACCCATCACCCTGGGGATGCTGCAAAGGTCAAGTGTGAAAAACGGTCATAGGTCCCTTTTTCCGGTGCTGTTGTAACTTTGAATGGACACTAAATGAACTGTTGTAAGTCAAGGACTACCTGTATTGTAAATCTGCTGGTAAATTTGTTTCTGGGCTGAATGTCAACAAGCAAAAGAAAGAAAAGTGATGGATCAATGAAATAGAAGCTGCGTCATAGCTCACGCTTCAGATTGAGTGCATGTTTAATATAATGCTAAGAGAAAGATGGGAAGAGAAGATAATAATGAAGAAAAATGCATCATCAGTATGGAGAATAACACGGAATACAGACTGGCGTTGTTTTTTTCTCATATTAATTCGTTTATATATACAAACCTACATGGCTGCAGCATAAATAGACATACATTACACTTAGTGGAGCACTTAAATTTTCCACTACTTTTTATTTGTGGGGAATAACAAATTCCTCTAGATTAGCCTCTTATACAAACCAATAGGGATTGAAAACATTATATTATTCCACATTAAAATCTCAGACAGGAGAAGCTACTAAATTTTTTGCTTGCTTTTGGTTAATCAATATTTCTCAAACTTGGCAACTTGATGCATGGACTTCAGCTCCCAGAATTCAGTTCTGGAATTGAAGTCCATACCTCTTAAAGTGGCCACGTTTGAGAAACATTGGATTGTAAGCTTTCTTCTTTTGGGTTTGAATTACTCAACAACCATTGCCTACATTTGTGCACAACATACTGTACATCTGGGGGCTCAGAATTATGTCGTCTGTTACAGGAATTGTGAGATGAGTCTATCAGCTCTTTCCTGCCGTTTGAAAGACCTAACCAGAGATTACTGGAAATGAAAAATTCATGTTTCATTTAATTTATATAATCCAGCCCTTTTGCAAAATTCAATTTTGGTTAGTGTGGTTACATTAATATTTTAAAGTTGGAATAAGTCAGCAATGGAAAACATCTGAGGGGCTGGTGGTTGTAACTAAGTCAGCTTCCCAAATTTTGGAAGGCAGAAGGAAACTTTCAAGTGGCAGAATTTTGGCCTCCAATTTTTAGTGACTTTTTTTTTTTTAAGAATAGAATAGAATTTTTTTTTTCATATTTGGTGGACTTGCAAGAAAATTAAGGCCTTTTGGATAAGAATTTGGTGGATTATTCAAAATGTACTGAAGAAGAAGATAAAGTTCCTGCCGCAATTTTTCCTTTTGGGAATTATAACGGATTGTACAGGGATTGAGATTAAATTGATTCTGAATTTAATAACAGCAGCAAGACTGTTGATTGGACAATACTGGACGAAAGAAGAGGTACCTACAATAGAAGAATGGATACTGAAAGTCATTAATTTGGCTGAGATGGCTAAAATCTCAGCTTTTTTAAAAGACAATACGCAGGAAAGATTTAATTGAATGGAAAAAATGGATTGATTATCTACAAAACAGATATCAGATTAAGAAATATCAGATTGCCTTTGAATAATTAGGAAGTATTATTTTATGTAATGGGGAGGGGGTTGGGAGATGAAAAGATTTGGATGAGGTTAATTGGATTAGAAGGGAAAATTTTACTCTATGTTTGGTTTATGTATAACAATACCTTGTGATTGACTCGGGAAGCCGGGGGGGGGGAGGGAGTGGGGAAGGGGGTTTTCTGGGAGGGAAGGGGGGGAAATGTTTTTGTTTTTTAAAAATTTTTCAATAAAAAAAAAGAATAGAATCGAATTTTTTATTGGCCAAGTGTGATTGGACACACAAGGAATTTGTCTTGGTGCATATGCTCTGAGTGTACATAAAAGACAAGATACGTTCATCACGAATCATAAGGTACAACACTTAATGATAGTCATAGGCTACAAATAAGCAAGCAGGAAACAATATCAATATAAATCGTAAGGATACAAGCAACAAAGTTACAGTCATACAGTCATAAGTAGAAGGAGATGGGTGATGGGAACGATGAGAAGATTAATAGTAAACTCTGCTAAACGGATAGTTCCCTCAACACTGTCAGACTATTTACTGAATCTGCACTACTATTAATCGTTTCATAGTTCCCATCACCAATCTCTTTCCACTTATGACTGTATGACTATAACTTGTTGCTGGCAATCCTTATGATTTATATTGATATATTGATCATCAATTGTGTTGTAAATGTTGTACCTTGATGAACGTATCTTTTCTTTTATGTACACTGAGAGCATATGCACCAAGACAAATTCCTTGTGTGTCCAATCACACTTGGCCAATAAAATTCTATTCTATTCTATTCTATTCTATTCTAGTAGTGCAGATTTAGTAAATAGTTTGACAGTGTTGAGGGAATTATTTGTTTAGCAGAGTGATGGCGTTCGGGGAAAAACTGTTCTTGTATCAAGTTGTTTTGGTGTGCAGTGCTCTATAGCTTCATTTTGAGGGTAGGAGTTGAAACAGTTTATGTCCAGGATGAGAGGGGTCTGCAAATATTTTCGCAGCCCTCTTTTTGATTCATGCAGTATATAAGTCCTCAATGGAAGGCAGGTTGGTAGCCATTGTTTTTTTCTGCAGTTCTAATTATCCTCTGAAGTCTGTGTCTGTCTTGTTGGGTTGCAGAACCAAACCAGACAGATATAGAGGTGCAGATGACAGACTCAATAATTCCTCTGTAGAACTGGATCAGCTGCTCATTGGGCAGTTTGAGCTTTCTGAGTTGGTGGAGAAAGAACATTCTTTGTTGTGCTTTTTTGATGATGTTATTTAAGGATATTAAGGTTTACAGTGGAAGTAGGAAGTCTTCTAGATATTTCCATCTCCACCTTTAGTTTTTGAAAAGCAAAAAAATGGCCATTTTGCAGCCAAAATTCAGCGGTGCAATCTCAGGATCCTTTGGGATCTCATTCAGTCCATGGCTTGGCATTTCCATTTAGTGTTTTAAAACTGGGCAACTATAACACGTGTAAACTTTAACCCCCAGAATGCTCATGGTGGCTGGGGAATTCTGGGAGTTGAAGTCCTCACATCTTAAAAATTGCCAAGTTTGGAAAACACGGATCCAGAGAGTGAATTTTTTTTTTAATAAAACATTTCGTCCCAACCTTTGTTATATTAATATTAGCCTTGAAACAAGGAAGCCCGGAGGAGTGGGAGGTTTTCTTACATTTGTATCTCGGATTTTTTAAAAAATTCATGCTAGCTCTATCACTGCCAGTTTGTGTGCAGTTGATATTGCACAACTGCAATATCAGTTGTGAGGAAAGCAGGGTCATGTTGACCTTTGATTGCTATCTCCAGCTGCATTAGAAAGCCAGGCGTGCCAAGCAACTCTTTGCAGAGGCCAAATCATTTTGGCACTGGGGTGGAGTGGTAATGCTGGCTGTTGGTGGAATGCCTTCAACAGTTCAAAGGGAGAACCAGATTTTAAGTAACAGCAGCAGGAACATCCTCTTGACCGGCTGCCATTGCTTTTTTGATTATCTGTTCATACGGAGAAACCTCAAAAAGACCTTGCTTAGGCTCTGAATTTGGCTTTAGGTAAAGGTAAAAGTTCCCCTCGCACATATGTTCTAGTCGTTCCCGACTCTAGGGGGCGGTGCTCATCTCCGTTTCAAAGCCGAAGAGCCAGCGCTGTCCGAAGACGTCTCTATGGTCGTGTGGCCAGCATGACTCAATGCCAAAGGTACACGGAATGCTGTTACCTTCCCACCAAAAGTGGTCCCTATTTTTTCTACTTGCATTTTTTACGTGCTTTCGAACTGCTAGGTTGGCAGAAGCTGGGACAAGTAACAGGAGCTCACCCCATTACACAGCATCACTAGGGATTCGAACCGCTGAACTGCCAACCTTTCGACTGCCGTATTAGCCCCTGCACCACTGCGTCCCTTAGCTTAATGGTAGCGGTGGTTTACGTAGCCCAGTGTCGGCCAAACTTTTCGGCACTGAGTGCCAAAACAGGAGTGCGCATGTGCACGTGCGTGGTGGAAACGGGAAGAGCAGTCGCCCAGTGTGCATGCTGGGAGGCTGCTATTCTAATTTCTGGCACATGCATGCTCACCGGCCACCTGGTCTTCCAGTTTCTGGTGCACATGTGCACGCAAAAACCAGCTGGCTGGTGCACACACGCACGCCAGAAACCAGAAGATCATCTTCCCAGAGCGTGCATGTGCACCAGGCAGCTGATCTTCTGGTTTCTGGCGTTCCCGCATGCGTGAAGATCAGCTGGCTGGTGTGCTGGAACCTGGAAGAGCAACAGGTGATGGTTCGTGTGCCCAGAGAGATGGCTCTGTGTGCCACTTCTGGCACACGTGCCAAAGGTTCGCCGTCACAGATGTAGCCTCTGGAAGACAAGGGTGGGACCGGTCTCCTCCTTGATCTTCAGCAACCAAAGAAGGGGTGGTCTATCAGGCCTCTGGAGGGTTAACCAGTAGCCCAACTGCATGGTGACACTAAAGCACCTATAAATTTGTCAAATAAATCAAATAAATTTGTCAAATAAATCAAATAATCAAATAAATAAAATCAAATAAATAAAATTTCAATCCCACCGGAGTCACGGGTCGCGGATTTTGGTTGCATTCTGTAAGTTAGCCCATTTGAGTACCTTGGTTCAAAAATTGTTGCCTCACAATTCAGTGTTTTCTCCAGTTAAGGGTTGCAGACACAATCTTGTTTTTAGTAGTATATATATACCCATTGGATCATCCTTTGAGCGTAAAGTAGTGCAGTCTGATATGATCAAAATGAACATTAATTTTCAGCTGGCCATATTTTTTTTTAAACAATCCCAATGTAGGACAGTGCTGTGATCATCTAAGAAGAATGTCTATGTTCAATAGGAAAACAGTTGTAATGGCAAAAAAAAATTAGTCAATATTATTCCAACTTCCGACTTCCTGCTGTCTACCCTACTGATTTTGTGTGTGGGAAGCTGGCAAGAAGCATCGGAAGTCGTGATCACTTGATCGCAGGGATTCATCAATGGCCACAACTTTGTCAATAAAACTGGTCTGAAGATCATGGACGTTTCAATTCCACTGGAGTCACAGGTCCTCCTGGATTGTTTTTACACGTTCTTTTAAGTTGGTGGATTTTAGATACTTTGATTCAAAAATTATTGCAAAAAATAATGCACTGTTTGGGCTGATACCATAAATCAGATAATCACAATGGGAACTACAGTAGTATATAGATGCTGAGGCATGGCACAATTTCCCAACGTTATCATATCATCTTGTACGGGTTGGAAGTTAATATCTGTCAGACTAAAACCGCTGTACTCACATGGACTCTCACCATAATTTAAACCGAATGACCTAATTGTAAATCATACTGAGAATGACTTAGGGCAACAGGCTTCCTGCTGTAGAAGTTCATCTTTTGCTATAGGGAGGGCAGGGCTGGGTGTGGTGCAGGAACACAAGAGTTACATAGCCTGTCCAAGTGCACAATTTTAATCTTGTGAATAAACTTTTAAGTCTGTGGCATTGTTGTATCTGAACAAAACCCAGCATTTTAGCCAGGCAAAACTCGGAAGACAGGGCTAAGGAGGTTTTGGGGAGGCCTTGCTTTGCCTTACACACTGGTCCCAGATTTTTTTTTTTAAATTTATTTTGTCACAACAGTATGCACAAACAATTGTCATAGATAAAACAATATGTATTGAAGAAAATATATGTAAAAATAAGCATCAATAATATTAATTTGATATAATGAAGGGAACAATAGGACAGGAACGGTAGGCACTATTGTGCTCTTATGCACGCCCTTTATAGCCCTCTTAGGAATGGGGTGAGCTCAGTAGTAGATAGTTTTTGGTTGAAGATTTTGGGATTTTGAGTAGAGGCTATGGAGTCAGGTAGTGAGTTCCAAGCATTAACAACTCTGTTGCAAAAGTCATATTTTCTGCAATCAAGTTTGAAGCGGTTGACATTTAGCTTGAATCTATTTTTTGCTCTTGTAATATTGCGACTGAAGCTGAAGTAGTCTTTTATAGGAAGGATATTGCTATAGATGATTTTGTGTGTTAAACACAGGTCATGTCGGAGTCGACGGAGTTGTAAGTTTTCTAATCCCAGGATTTCAAGTCTGTTGGTATAAGGTATTTGATTGTTGATAGCTCTTGGTTCAGCTGGGAAAGGCCTCCAGATTGAAACCAGGTGCAGGGAGCCCTTAATTTACAACCACAGTTAACCCGAAGTAGCAAGACGGTTGTAAAGTGGGTTGTGCCTCCTTTTACAATTTTTCCTGTCCCAGCTGTTAAATGCCTCACTGCAGTTGTTAAGTTAGTAACACGGTTGTGAAATGAATCCGGCTTCCCCATTGATTTTGCTTGTCAGAAGGTCGCAAAAGGTGATCACATGACCCTGGGACACTGCAACCGTCGTAAATACATGCCAGTTGAATTTTGATCACGTGACCATGGGGATGCTGCAACGGTTGTAAGCGTGAAAAACGGTCATAGGTCACTTTTATAAGTGCCATTGTAACTTTGAACAGTCACTAAACAAATGGATGTAAGTCAAGGGCTACCTGTAAACAGAGTTGGCCTACAGAGATCAAAGGTTTGATTTTTATGCGTGTCATATCTACTCAGTGCTCCACTGAGCAAGCCATGATTCCTTGTCTGCCATTTTTGGCATAGAGATGTGCTGTTGTATAGGGGTTGTTGTAATCCAGGCCTGTCCAACTTGCGGTCTGTGGGCCAGATACGTCATGCACAGGCCACACCAGTGGTGGCATTCAACCGGTTCTACCCGGTTCAGGAGAACTGGTAGCGGCGGTTGCGGGAGGCTCCACCCACCCGCCCAGTCATCATCATATCCCATTTTTGACACTCTTGTGCATGCGTACATGCCCGGAGGTGGTGCGTGCAAGCGAAGCAGATGGTAATCTGCCATCAGTCTAGCAGCCATCTCCAAAGTGAAATTCATGCTGACCCCACGAGGCTGACTTTCTCAGTGTGTGTGTGTGTGTGTGTGTGTGTGTGTGTGAGAGAGAGAGAGAGAGAGAGAGAGAGAATGCCCCTATGCCCAGCATGTGGTTCCCTTTCCTCTCATCGCTTTTCCCTGAAATCCGTTTTCTGGATAAGAGTGTCACAGTTGTTTGTCTTTCCAGCTGCTTCTTACTCAGACCTTCCAACTCGATTTGTTGCAGCCCATTTCATTTCCTTTCCCTTTTCCTGAAAGGAAACTCTTAACCATCCTCTCTCATTGGGGTTGGAAGCCTCACTGGGGGAATCTCTGTTTCTTCAGTTGAAGCAAAGCACCTGGGACAACTGCCAAGAAGCTTGGCTGAAGCCAAAAGCTGGAGAATCCATCTCTTCAATCTTATGGCGATCAGGGCAGATGCTTACAGGGGCATTCCCCTTCTTCTGGACCAGGGTCTCCAACCTTGGAAACTTGAAGACCCGTGGACCTCAACTCCCAGAATTCTCCAGCCAGCTGGGAATCCTGGGAGTTGAAGTCCACAGGTCTCAAAGCTGCCAAAGTTAAACACCCCTGTTTAGACCTACTTATAGTTAGGTTGAATTTTTGGTGGTAGCCCTGAATCTGGTATATTGTGTCCCCTCTTCTCTTAGGAGAGAGATAACCTGGTGTCCAAGCATGGCTATCTTTCTTCCTGCAAATGGAATCCATGACCCATCGGCTCCTCAGGGTATTATGGGTGACAGACAATATCTCTGCTCAAGCTGGAGAAAGGGCTGACAGGCAGTATCTGTTCAACTGTGAAGCCTCCTGAGGTGGATTTTCCTTAGAAGAAAATAGAGCAATTTGTCCTCTGTGTTGTATGAAACACAGAGTTTTAATATACTGAATTCCATGAAGGAAAGAAAGATAGTATGGAACATCAGGTGGTTTTTACGATAAGAAAAATATTCAAAAATATTTATTTATTTATTTACTTATTTTATTTATTTATTTATTTTGTCACAACAATATATGTAGGTATCATACAAAAAGATTATATAGTATATAAACACTTACATGAGTAAATATAAGGAGGTATAAGCATATATATATATAGGAAGAAGAAAAGAAAAACAATAGGACAGGAATGGTAGGCACGTTTGTACGCTTATGCACGCCCCTTATGGTCCTCTTAGGAATGGGGTGAGGTCAATATTAGAAAGTTTTTGGTTAAAGCTTTTAGGATTATGGGAAGAGACCACAGAGTCAGGTAAAGTATTCCAAGCACTGATGATTCTGTTACAGAAGTCATATTTTCTGCAATCTAGATTAAAGCGGTTGACATTAAGTTTAAATCTATTTGTTGCTCTAGTATTATTGCAATTAAAGCTGAAGTAGTCCTTAACAGGAAGGACATTACAATAGATGATTATGTGAGTTAAACCTAGGTCTTGTCGAAGGCGACGGAGTTCCAAGTTTTCTAAGCCTAGGATTTCAAGTCTGGTGGGGTAAGGTATTTTGTTGTTATCAGAGGAATGGAGAACTCTTCTTGTAAAATATTTCTGGACACATTCAATTGTATTGATGTCAGAGATGTGGTGAGGGTTCCAAACAGGTATTCTAGAATTGGTCTAGCAAATGTTTTATATGCTCTGGTTAGTAGTGTGGTGTTTTTGGAAAAGAAGCTACGCAAGATTAGGTTTACAACTCTTAGAGCTTTTTTTGCTATGTAGTTGCAGTGGGCTTTGGCACTTAGATCATTTGACATGAAAACTCCAAGGTCTTTAACGGGATGGGGGTTGTCTGTAAGGTAATGTCCATCTAGTATGTACTTAGTGTTTGGGTTCTTTTTTCCTATATGTAAGACTGAGCATTTGCTGGTTGAAATTTGGAGCTGCCAATTTTTAGACCAAGCGGTTAGATGGTCAAGGTCGTTTTGAATGATAGAAGTATTGTCTGTGGTGTTAAATAGTTTGACATCATCAGCAAAGAGAACACAATTACTTGAGATATGGTCACAAAGATCATTAATGTATAGTATAAAGAGTGTTGGTCCAAGGATGCTGCCTTGAGGAACGCCACTCTTGACAGGAACAGGATTTGATAAAGCATTGCCAATTTTGACCACTTGTTGTCTGTTAGACAGAAAAGCAGATATCCATTTGTGAAGGGGTCCTGAAATGCCATAGGATATTAGTTTTAGGAGAAGTTTATCATGTACTACTGAGTCAAAAGCTTTGCAGAAGTCTATGTAGATTGCATCTATTGATTTGCCTTGATCAAGATTTGTAGTCCATATGTTTTTACAGTGGAGAAGTTGTAAGTTACATGATAATTTTTTCCTGAAACCAAATTGTTTATTGGAGAGTAGGTTGTTAGTTTCTAAGTGTGAGGTAATGGATTGGTTGATGATTGATTCCATGACTTTGCAGCTGACGCAGCAAAGAGAGATCGGTCTGTAATTTTCAACTAAGCTGGGGTCTCCTTTTTTGAAGATAGGGATGACTGGCTAGTGACCAAAGTTTGGGAAGGGAACTGGTAGTGAAAGCTTTATCAAAGATAATACTTAGGGGTTCTGCTATATTGATGGAAAGTTTTTTTAAGAAGTATGCACATAGTCCATCGGGTCCAATAGATAGCGATGGTTTTAGGTTATGAAGGGCTTTTCCAACGTTATCTTCTGTGAAATCTATATGAGTTAAGTCATCATAATCATTGCTGGTACGTTTGTGGAATGTCGGATATGTGTTATCGGAGTTAACGAAAACTGAGCCAAAGAAAATGTTGAAGAGGTTTGCTTTAACTGTTTCGTCATTGCATTCTTTGTTGTTAGAATCTTTTAGTGGTGGGATGGATCTTGAACCTTTAAGTTTATTGTTAACAAAATTATAAAAGGCACGATTGGAATTTGTGCGCAGAAGGTCCTCTTCTTGCTTGGTGTGGTAATTTGTGCATTCAGTTTTTATTTGGTTGCATATATTTCTGTAGCGGTTTTTGAAATTTGCAACATAGCCTTTTTTGTTTCTTTTCCAGAGGGATTTTTTTTTGATTGAAGTTTTTTTATTGATATGGGTAGTTTGTTTTTCCTGGTCATGGTAGTCATTTGTGGTACATATAGTTTAATGACTCTATTGATTTCAAGTAGGAAGACTCTATAGTGGTCTTCAGCGGTTATGCAGGTTGCAAACAGATTTTGCCAGTCCAGAAATGAAAGATCGTTGTTTATAAGGTCGTAATTGGCTTTTTTGAAATTGTAGTTGGGAATACTGTTGTTATGACGATTTAAGTATGGACGTATATTGAGACGAAAATCAATCATGCAGTGGTCACTGTTGGAAAAGGGTTCTTTAATTTGTAGTCCATAAATTGAGTTTGAATTGTTGCAGAAGATGAGATCAAGGCAGTTGTTGAGTCTTGTATTGTTAGTTACAAGTTGTTCAAGACCTAGGTTTGTAACAGCGTTGTATAGTGTAGCATGGATTGGGTCAGTTGAACATTCATTAGTTATCCAGTTAATGAGAGGTAGATTTAGGTCACCCAGGAAGATGAGAGGATATGGGCAAGAGGTAGCCCATGTTAGCATTGAGGTTAGTATATTTGCATGGGTAATGTCATAGTCAGGGGCTCTGTAGCATAGTAAGAATCAAAGAGTAGTGTCAAGGGATAGGTCGCATACAATAGTTTCAGGAAGAGAAAGTTTATGTGCTACTTGGATATTTTTTAGATTCAGTGACTTTTTATAAAAGATAGCCACTCCACCACCTCTTCGGTTTTCACGATCTGATCGATAGACTTGATATTCTTTGTTTGAGATAATGGAGTCAGGAAGGGATGAGTTCAGCCATGTTTCACAAACAAAAATGATATCAAATGTGCCATTGTTTAACAAGAGGATAAATTCAGGTAATTTGTTGACAATGCTTCTTGCATTTATCAATTTGCATTTGAGATCTGAAGTGATTGGTGTTGAAGAGGTAAGGGGCGTGCATACCTAGTTTTGGATGTTACTAGGTTGGGGGTTGTGTACAATGGTTGTATAGATGGTTGGATGGTAGTTTGGTTGTTTGGATGGGTGGCTGTTTGGGTGGCTGTTTGGGTGGCTGTTTGGATGGCTGTTTGGATGGCTGTTTGGATGGTTGGTTGGATTGTTGGTTGAATGGCTGTTTGGATGGCTGGTAAGATGGTTGGTTGAATGGGTGGTAGGGTGATGGGTACTTGATTGAATATTGGGATGGCTGGTTGATTGTTATGGGTGATGGGGGGTTTGAAGGTGATTTTTTGATATTTACTATTGTACAGTAGACTTATAACCATTCATTTAGTGACTGTCCAAAGTTTAAAAAGTGACTTATGACTGGTCCTCATACTTACGATCATCACAGCCTGCCCATGGTCACATGATCTAAATTTGGGCTCTTAGTAACTGGCACGTATTTATGATGGTTGCAGTGTCCTGAGACCATGTGATCATTATTTGTGACGTTCCCAGTTGCTTTCCAGCAAGCAAAGTTAATGGGGAATACTGGATCCGCTTAATGACCTACTTGGTTCAATTAACAACTGCAATGATTCACTTAATAACCATGCCCCCCAAAAATGGTAAAATAGTGTGACTCACTTAACAATCAACTTGCTAGGCAATGAGAATTCTGGTCCCAATTGTGGTCATAAGTCAAGGACTGGTGTGGCTGCTGTTGCTGCTACTATCACTCAATTGCACAGGCATCAAAAGATTTCAGTCAAATTTAATCAAATGAATAATAAGATCAAGTGGGGACAGTATTCCCAGGAATGACCCCCAAGGCTGCCTGGTAGAGAAACATCCTTGGGCATTGATGCTGACATTGACATTTCCTTCTATAAATAGATGGATAGGCCTGGTTTCAGCCCTGAAAGAGGCGCCGTATATCTTTCATTGCTCTGGAGTGATAGCAATAGCACTTAGACTTATACACCGCTTCACAGTGCTTAACAGATCCCTCTAAGCGGTTTACAGTGTCAGCGTCCCCAACAATCTGGGTCCTCATTTTTCTGGCTTCAGAAGGATGGAAGGCTGAGTCAACCTTGAGCCAGTTAGGATCGAACTCCTGGCAGTGGGCAGAGGTAGTCTGCAATATTGCATTTTAACCACTGTGCCACCACGGCTCCTGCCTCCCTCCTCAAGTGGTTGAGCACCCAATGTCCGGTCATGTGATCAAGGAGGGAGGGGTGACAATCAGAACTTCAAATCCACGTCATAAACACCCCATAAGTAGGTTTGGTTCAAATTTCAAACAGTTATTAAGTGACCAATCACAAGTGGAGGACTGTCTTTAAGATGACAAGATGAAGAATAGGGCCTCGGGTGTCTTGATTCTAAAATCAGGCAGGTTTCTATGAACCTGGCAATCCAACACCCGTCCTTTTGTTAGCTTGATAGGAGTAAAGCCATGTTTCCAAGCACAGCTTATGCCTGACCGCTATTTCTTTCTTTTTCTTAATTTCTTACCTCCAGGATGAATTCCATCCTTTCATTGAGGCCCTCCTCCCTCATGTCCGAGCCTTCGCCTACACCTGGTTCAACCTCCAGGCCCGGAAGCGCAAGTACTTCAAGAAACACGAGAAACGGATGACGAAAGATGAGGAGCGGGCCGTCAAAGACGAGCTGCTCAATGAGAAGCCGGAAGTGAAACAGAAGTGGGCTTCGCGCTTGCTGGCCAAGCTGCGCAAGGACATCCGCCCCGAGTACCGGGAGGACTTTGTGCTCTCCATCACGGGGAAGAAGCCCTCGTGCTGCGTCCTCTCCAACCCCGATCAGAAGGGCAAGATGCGCCGAATCGACTGTCTCCGCCAGGCTGACAAAGTCTGGCGCCTCGACCTCGTCATGGTGATCCTCTTCAAAGGAATCCCCCTGGAGAGCACCGATGGGGAACGCCTTGTCAAGGCCGCACAGTGCACCAACCCTGTCCTCTGTGTCCAGCCACACCACATCAGTGTCTCGGTCAAGGAGCTTGACCTCTACCTGGCATATTTTGTCCGCGAGAGAGGTAGGATTCCAAGCTGGTTGTCCCCTAGGATTGGTCCCGTTCAGGAGGGAGTTTTTCTCAGTAATCCTGAGCTATGATATTGTAGGAGCCTGATGGAGGGGTCAAACGCGGCATCAGTCATGCATCCCTGCGCGCCCACAAGAGAGCTAACTACAGCCCACCTTGAATACCTTCTTAATTCCTGCTCATTTCCCTTGACAGTTAGTACAGGTAGTTCTCGACTTACAACAGTTCATTTAGTGACCATTCAAATTTACAATGGCATTGAAAAAAAGTGACTTATGACCATTTTTCATACTTATGACCATTGTAGAATCCCCACGGTCATGTGTTTTACATTTCAGCTGGTTCATTTTTATGACGGTTGCAGTGTCCTGGGATCATGTGTTCCCCTTTTGCAACCTTCTGACAAGCAAAGTTAATGGGGAAGCCAGATTCACTTAACAAATGTTACTAATTTGTAAATGTTGTAAATGTTGTACCTTGATGAACGTATCTTTTCTTTTATGCACACTGAGAGCATATGCACCAAGACAAATTCCTTGTGTGTCCAATCACACTTGGCCAATAAAAATTCTATTCTATTCTATTCTATTCTAATTTAACAATTGCAGAGATTCACTTAACAAATGTGGCAAAAAAAAATTGTAGAATGGGTCAAAATTCACTTAGCAACGTAAATTTTGGGCTCAATTGTGGTTGAAAATTGAGGACTGCCTCCAATTCTTGTAGAGCGCCAAGCTTGCAATAAACCTTCTGACCTGCTTGAATCTCCTGATTTCTCTGGCGCTTGACAGATATGGAAGGGAACTTACTGATTCAGAGGACAGGGCACTATGAATACAGGTAGTCCTTGATTTACGACCACCATCGAGCCCAAAATTTATGTTCGGTCATAAGCGGGGGGAAACGGTCATGTTACATTTTTCAGAGCTGCTGTAACTTTCAACAGTCGCTAAATGAAAGGTGGAAAGTCGAGGACTGCCTGTCTACCAGGACAGCTCTGTAATATTGTATGAGGCCCCAGAAGAATGCGGCTGACATTGTGAAAAGCAAGAAGTTTGGTTTCATCAGTCAAATCTAAATCTAGTTATCATCCTGTCATTGTTAGCCATGAATCTTGGTAATGGAGTCTCTTGGTTCAGAAGTAGTCTGCTGCTGAGTAAGCAGCGGTGGGTTTTGGGCAAACTGGTAGTGGCAGGAGGCTCCGCCCACCCACCTGGACCCACCCGCCCACCCACCCATCATGGACGCTCTGCACATGTGCAGAAGTTTCTGTGCATGCGCAAAAGCACCATGTGCGAGCAAAGCAAGTGCGCACATGCTCACAGTTACGAACTGGTAGCAAAGGTAAGGAAACCCACTACTGTAAGAAACTAAGAAGAAGCAAATCCAGAGAAGATGCTTTGTGTCTCCATGTGGTACCACATTGATCATTGGTTAGAAGCAGCAGATGGGTTCAGTAGTCTAAGCTAGCAAGGTTCTTTTAATGGAAGACAATGGCAATTAAACCATGGTGGTTACATAAAGCAGGGGTCTCCAACCTTGGCAACTTTAAGACTTGTGGACTTCAACTCCCAGAGTTCCTCAGCAAGCTGGCTGAGGAATTCTGGGAGTTGAAGTCCACAAGTCTTAAAAGAGCCAAGTTGGCAGACCCCTGACATAAAGAACTGTCATGTTTAGTGGTTGTGTCTCTTACTTACAGATACTGAGTATGAAATACAGTTGTTTTCTATCCTGTCGGTGGCCTTCTACAGATAGTCCTTGACTTACAACCATTTGTGACCTTCCCAGTTTCGCTTAACGACCCTATGACTCACTCAATTGCAATGATTTGCTTAACAAGTGGGGCAAAAAAAATTGTAAAATCAGACACGACTCATTCAACAACCGCCTTGCTTAGCAACAGAAATTCTGCTCCCAATTGTGGTCGTAAATCAAGGGCTACCTGTAAAAGGCACCTCAGTGGAAGACGTTTCTGTCTGGGTGAATATCCCTTTTTGTAGCACCGTACTTGTGGCCTATCGTAGTTTCTGGGATATTTCGGGAGAGGATATAATACAACATGCAACTTCAGTGCAGTGGTTTGTATGCATTACGGAGTATTTTGGATACACGCGGAAGAAATTGAACATATCTGGTTAGTTTCATAAGAGAATGGTACTGTAGAATACTTTGTGCTGAGATTAGTTCTATAGCAGTGGATAATTAATTGTGGGATTGGGTCTCTGAAGGTAAGAATATTTGAAAGCTACTGGATTTATGTCAGGAATCAAATTCTTTTCAGTTGCCCGCATGCAAATTGGCTTCATGAGATTCATCAAGGCCATAACTGAATTAAAACCAATGTTTCTTGCAAAAACCATCTTAAGTAGTGCAGATCTAAGGTTTTATAAGCACACTGCCCTGAGTTCATTAAAGCCTTCTAAATAAAGACAGGCGTTTACTTTAGAATTTGCAAATCGGTATAAAAGAAAAGGTACTGGGTCACATTTCAGCGTAGTGCCTATAGAAATTAGGACTTTGCATTTGGTTTCATCAAGAACTTTTTTTATTTATTTATTTTTATTTATTTATTTATAATTTAATTTCTATACCGCCCTTCTCCCGAAGGACTCAGGGCAGTTTACAGCCATATTTAAAACACAAAATACAAATAACAAATTTAAAACAGAATTAAAAACAAATATTTAAAATCAACTAAAACGGTCATAGACTGACATAAAACCCATTTAAGATTACAATTAAAATTACACTTAGGCCTTACTTATTGACATAGCAGGGGGTTGGACTAGAAGACCTCTAAGGTCCCTTCCAACTCTATTATTCTGTATTCTGCTGCATGAAGCAAAACCAACATTTCAAGTCTTAACGAGGTTGCTTACCACCTGCAGGTGTTGGAGGGAGCATTAATGATCAGAAACAGCAAGGGGCTGAATGGAGCGTCATGGATGTCCATGCATCATTTAAAAGGGGGCAGGGCTTGCATTGTGATACTCCTGCCACCCTGCTGAATTTAACCCTCCCAATGCTTTTTTTTTTTAATTTGCATTTATATCCCGCCCTTCTCCGAAAACTCAGGGCGGCTTACACTATGTCAAGCAATAGTCTTCATCCATTTGTATATTTATATACAAAGTCAACTTATTGCCCCCAACAATCTGGGTCCTCATTTTATCTACCTTATAAAGGATGGAAGGCTGAGTCAACCTTGGGCCTGGTGGGACTAGAACCTGCAGTAACTGCAAGCAGCTGCTGTTAATAACAGACTGCATTAGTCTGTTGAGCCACCAGAGGCCCCTGGATATATCATGATATGTGAAAAATAGATGACCTATAAGGTCCCTTCCAACTCTGTTAAATCTGTTAAATCTGGAGTTAATCTATGCCGATCTAGGTGCTGATTGGTGATGGAGAGGTTCTTGGGTCTTTTTATTACTTTTTCTGGGCTGGATGATAATCTTTTTTACCCAGCCCAGATATTTGTCCAATCTCTTCTTAGAAACCTCCAGTCAGTGGAGCACCCACAACTTCTGGAGGCAAGTCGTTCCACTGATTAATTGTTCTGTCAGGAAATGTCTCGGTCTCATCTTGATTAGTTTCCATCCTTTGCTTCTTGTGCTGCCTTCAGGTGCTTTTGGTTGACCCCTTCATCTTTGTGGCAGCCCGTCAGATATTGGGACAATGCTATCATGTCACCCCTAGTCCTTCTTTTCAGTAAACTAGACATACCCAATTAGTGCAACTATTCTTTATATGTTTTAGCCGCCAGTCCTCTAATCCAGGGGTCTCCAACCTTGGCAACTTTAAGCCTGGAGGACTTCAACTCCCAGAATTCCCCAGCCAGCTTTGCTGGCTGGGGGATTCTGGGAGTTGAAGTCCTCCAGGCTTAAAGTTGCCAAGGTTGGAGACCCCTGCTCTAATCATTTTATTTTATTTATTTTATTTAGTTTGTCAAACATGTCCGAGATAACAGGTATAAATATAAACATGGACATAAGCACATGAAATGAGTACAAATAAATGGGGGCAGTAGGACAAGGATGGTAGGCACGCTGGTGCGCTTATGCACGGCCCTTACAGACCTCTTAGGAATGGTGTGAGGTCCATGGTAGACAGTTTAAAGTTGAAGCCATGGGGGTTTTGAGGATGTAACAATGGAGTCAGGTAGACTATTCCAGGCATTGACCACTCTATTGCTGAAGTCGTATTTCCTGCAATTGAGTTTGGAGCAGTTTACCTTGAGTTTGTATCTATTGTTTGCCTGTGTATCATTGCGGTTGAAGCTGAAGTAGTCTTTCACAGGTAGGACGTTGTAGCAGATAAGTTTGTGTACTATGCTTAGGTCAGACCGTAGGCAGCGTAGTTCAAGGTTGTCCAAGCCCAAAATTTCAAGCCTGGTGGCATAAGGTATTCTATTGTGAGTAGAGGAGTGGAGTACTCTTCTCGCGAAATACCTCTGGACCCGCTCAGTTGTATTAATGTCCTATATGCAGTGTGGATTCCAGGCAGACAAGCTGTATTCGAGGATTGGTCTGGCAAAGATTTTGTATGCCCTAGTTTGTAGTACAGTGCTGTGGTGTAATCCAATTTTTTTTTACTACTGGTTCCGAGGGCGTGGCTTGGTGGGCGTGGCAGGGGAAGGATACTGCAAAATCTCCATTCCCACCCCACTCCAGGATGAAGGATATTGCAAAATCCCCATTCCTACCACACACTGGGGCCAGGCAGAGGTGATATTTGCTGGTTCTCCAAACTGCTCAAAATTTCCACTACCGGTTCTCCAGAACCTGTCACAACCTGCTGGATTTCACCCCTGGTACAGTGTCTTTTCTATATCACCGGGACCAAAACTGGACTATCTGATTGGGGTGAAAGGACAAATAGTCTCTCACATTACAGGAGGAAGCTGAATGCCTCTAAGACACCGAAAGTATAAAAAACTGCTTCACCCAGTTAACTCCCCAAACTTCCTCCAATAATTTGGCTGGGCTACTCAATCCAGCATTCCTATTCTTCTCCTGCCAACCAAAATGCTGGCTGAGACTGATGGGCGTTGCTATCCAGCCTATCTGGGGAGCCAGAGGTTGGGAAAGCTTTGACCTTGTGGTTGCTGTTGTGGTTGTTTGCAATGCCGCTTCCCTGCCTGCTTTCTCTTAAAATGACATTTCAGAATCCTCTGCTGCATCTGGAAGACAGAATGAAGGAGACAGCAGGATTTCCTTTTCTTGCTTCCCCACAAACTCACACAGCTCACACACAATAAAGGAGAGAAGAGCAATAACTTTTAAGGGAAGAAAAGGAAGGGAGGGAAACCTACTGCTTTTTCTGTTTTATTTTTATACAGAATTTGGGAGGTCATTCATTGGCTTGTTGGGGCCTTGCAGGCCTCTTCTCTTCAAGGCTGCCTCCTGACCTTGACCCCCTTGTGTGGGTCTGCAGGCTGCCTCGAAATCACCTGATCCCTCTAAATTGTAGTAAATAGGCAGCTGATAAGGTTTCTAGGAGTTGTCACTTTCTCTAGGCTGAGCAGAGTTGTGGTTTGAGTTTTCTCCCGCCCCCCTCCCCTATTATTTAAGGTGGTTCCTTAATATTATTTAAGGTAGGCTGTGAGAAGATTTTTTTTTTTATTTATTTATTTTGTCACACAGTATATATAAGCATAAACATGAAATAACTATACAATATATAAGCCTATATGTAAGTATGAGTATGTAATAACCATATTAATTGGATATAACGAAAGGAAACGAAAGGAAACAATAGGAAACAATAGGACAGGAATGGTAGGCACTCTTGTGCTCTTATGCATGCCCCTTACAGATCTCTTAGGAATGGAGTGAGGTCAATAGTAGACAGTTTTTGGTTGAAGTTTTTGGGATTTTGAGAAGAGACCACAGAGTCAGGTAGTGAGTTCCAAGCGTTAACAACTCTGTTACTGAAGTCATATTTTCTGCAATCAAGATTGGAGTGGTTAACATTAAGCTTAAATCTATTGTGTGCTCGTGTATTGTTGCAATTGAAGCTGAAGTAGTCTTCGACAGGAAGGACTGAGAGAAAGATTGCTGGATCTGTGGTGGCAAACGTTTTGAGAAAGCTTCTGCCTTTTAATTAAATTTGTTAGTCAGAAAAGGTGCTGCCAGATTCCTGATTTGAAGGTCGAATGTGAATTCTTATGTTTAGCTCCTTGGCAGAATGTTATTTTTCTGAATTTTTCTGGGCACTTTGAAATCCCAGGTGTAAACCTCCACTTCCTCCTCCTCACCTAATTGTGTCCAGTTCTAGGACACTGCCTCCATAGGTCCCTGCAGTTTACTTGACAAGGTTTTTCAGAAGAGGTTTGCCATTGCTTCCTTCCTAGGGCAGACCGGCCCAACGAAGGCGGAACTAGAACTCACAGTCTCCCAATTTCTAGCTTGATGTCTTAACCACTGCTCAAACTGGCTGTCCATCATCTTATACTGCTTTGTGACATAAACTGACCAAGGTGGTCCCAGTGGTTATTGGCATACTGGGTAGCATATAAAAAACCTTGGATGGCACTTTAAAAAAAATCTGGGCATGGACAACTTTCTTTCTTTCTTTCTTTCTTTCTTTCTTTCTTTCTTTCTTTCTTTCTTTCTTTCTTTCTTTCTTTCTTTCTTTCGTCACACAGTATATATAAGCATAAGCATGAAATAATTATACAATATATAAGCATATATATGAGTATGTAATAACTATATTAATTGGATATAACGAAAGGAAAAAATAGGACAGGAACGGTAGGCACACGTGCTCTTATGCACGCCCCTTACAGACCTCTTAGAAATGGGGTGAGGTCAATAGTAGACAGTTTTTGGTTGAAGCTTTGGGGACTTTGGGAAGAGATCACAGAGTGAGGTAGTTTATTCCAAGCATGTTACTGAAGTCAGACTCTGTTACTCTACTTTTAAAAAAAGGCTAGCTGGGATTTTTTTTTTTGTGGGGTGGGGTGGCAGCCTAGATTTTGCTCCTGTTTCTAGATCAGGGGTCTCCAACCTTGGCAACAAAAGACTTGTGGACTTCAACTCCCAGAATTCCTGGCCAAAGCTGGCTGAGGAACTCTGGGAGTTGGAGTCCACAAGTCTTAAAGTTGTCAAGGTTGGAGACCCCTGCAATACATTACAACATGCTAGGTTCTTGAGAAGAACTCCATGTGAATGAAAGCCAGTGCCCGCTAGAGAACTGGCACCTGGGATTTTATTTTGTCATGTATAAGAATTTACTGATTAGCCAGTAGGTCAAAATACAAATTATAAAATACAGAATAGTAATGAGGACTGTAATATATAATAATATACCTTGATGAAGGTATCTTTTCTTTTATGTACACTGAGAGCATATGCACCAAGACAAATTCCTTGTGTGTCCAATCACACTTGGCCAATAAAATTCTATTCTATTCTATTCTATTCTATTCTATTAGAAAATACAGTAAAAGATACAAGTAAAAGAAAGCTTAGGAGAAGCATTCCCCTCAAGCTTAGGAGAATGTGCCCATTTAGCCAATATTGTCGTAGACTCATGATTGCGAACCTATCGCAGTCAGAGGTGGCACACAGCGCCCTCTCTGTGGGCACACAAGCTTTTGCCCCTGTTCAGTTAGGCCGCGCGTGTGCACCTCCTGCCGCCCAGCTAGTCTTTGGGTCTCTGCCGTGCATGCGCCAGGGGTGGGGCACATAGGGGGGGCCATGTGCGCATTCATGGGGGGGCACGCGCATGTATGGGAGGTAAGGTGTGTGCAGGGGGCCTGCTCACACATGCATGGGGGGCAGAGGTGCATGCAAGGACTGTGCATGCATTGCATTTTAAATAGAATAGAATAGAATAGAATTTTTTATTGGCCAAGTATGATTGGACACACAAGGAATTTGTCTTGGTGCATATGCTCTCAGTGTACATAAAAGAAAAGATACGTTCATCAAGGTACAACATTCACAACACAATTGATGGTCAACACATCAATATAAATCATAAGGATTGCCAGCAACAAAGTTACAGTCATACAGTCATAAGTGGAAAGAGATTGGTGATGAAAACGATGAGAAGATTAATAGTGCAGATTTAGTAAATAGTTTGACAGTGTTGAGGGAATTATTTGTTTAGCAGAGTGATGGCATTCGGGGAAAAAACTGTTCTTGTGTCTAGTTGTTCTGGTGTGCAGTGCCCTATAGCGTCGTTTTGAGGGTAGGAGTTGAAACAGTTTATGTCCAGGATCTGAGGGGTCTGTAAATATTTTCACGGCCCTCTTCTTGATTCGTGCAGTATACAGGTCCTCAATGGAAGGCAGGTTGGTAGCCATTATTTTTTTATTATTGTATTATATTTTTTATTATTATTTTTTAATTATTTGGGGGTTTGTGCGCACATTCGCACGTACGTGCTTTGGACACTCGATCCGGAAAAGGTTAGCCATCACTGTCATAGACTATAGTTAAGCAAACCATTGTGAAGCGAATTTGTTCACTAAATCACTGCAGTTGTTAAGTGAATCACAGAGTCATTAAATGAATCAAAGGATGATTCATTTCCTCCATTGATGATGCCATTTGTCAAGTGCCTGAATTTTGATCTCATGGAGATCCTGATGGTCATAAATGCAAGTTATATTTTTCAATGCTGTTGTAAATTTGGAACAGTCAGTAGGTGAACGGTTGTAAATCGAGGACTCACTTGTACAGGTAATCCTCAACGTACCACAACAATTGAGCCCCAGATTTATGTTGCTAAGTGAGAAATTTGTTCAGTGACTTTTGCCCCATTTTACAACTTTTCATGCCAAATTTGTTAAGCGAATCACTGCAGATGTTAAATTAGTAACATGGTTGTTAAATTAATCTGGTTTCCCCATTGACTTCGCTTGTCAGAAGGTTACAAAAGGTGATTACAGAACCCCGGGACACTGCAACCGTCATAAATGTGAGTCAGTTGTCTAGCAACTGAATGTGAATCACATGACCATGGGGATGCTGCAACGGTCATACGTGTGAAAAATGGTCGTAAGTCAAATTTTTTTCAGTGCTGTTGTAACCTTGAACCGTCACTAAGCGAACTGTTGTAAGTGGAGGACTTCCTGTACAGTTTTTGAACTCTCGGGCACTTTATCCAAGCGAAAAAATTTACACTGCTGGAATCATGTTTTTTTTCAGTCAGCTGCGAACCTTTTGCCTTCATGCCTTTGCGCTAACAATGCGGTGATGCTCAGTTCTTTCGCAATACGCTGTTCCAAAGCAGTTTTGCTTTTAACCTCAAAGCAGAATCAATCAGCTACTTCTTCTTTTAAATAGATGTTGTGTGCATTGGCTCTGTCCCCTGACTGACTTCTGGGCATGGATGTCCACGGAGGAAAGGCACAGGAGGGGTGGGGGTGGGGGTGGGGTAGAGAAATGATTAAATATGTGTTGCAATGTCACAGTGCAAATCATGTGTCTGACGTACATGTGTGCAATGAGAAGATTGCAAATGTGTGGGGCCGAGGCTCGCATTGTGATCCCCTTATGCGTGTGTCATCTTTTTCATGTCGTGGCTGTTTGTAGCAGAGGCCCGTGGTAGTGTACCAGTTTATTTTTACCACCTTTGTTTCTTTTTAAGTCGTGCCAGCCAGTCAGGGATCCCCAAGTGATTGTTATTCTTATAGACATATAAAAGCCCCAACTGGCATCACAGTGATGATGCACAGAGGCGGAAAACTGGCAACACCTACGAAAGGGCATATAAAGGTCCTAAATGAATACATTTAGGAATAAGAAAAGCCCAATTTAGTCCGCAAGTAATCCTCGTCTTACAACCATTCATGGAGCTACCGTTCAAAGTCACAACAGCACTGGGGAAAAATGTCTTCCGACCAAGCCTCGCATTTACGACCGTTGCAGTCCCCCTACAATGACGAGAATCAAAATTCAGGCACTTGGCAGCTGGCGTGGATTTACAACAGCTGCAGCATCCCAGGATCATGTGATAGCCATTTGCAACCTTCCCAGCCAGCTTTCAACGAGTAAGTTTAATCTGGGAAACCGGATTTACTTAATGATGAACGGATCCACTGCAGAAGTTGTGGGTGCTCCATTACTGGAGGCTTTTTAAGAAGAGACTGGACAGCCACTTGTCTGGAATGATTTAGGGCAGCGGTTCTCAACCTGTGGGTCGGGACCCCGTTGGGGGTCGAATGACGATTTGCCAGGGGTCACCTAAGACCATTGGAAATATGGGAAGTATACTTGCGAGTCGAAGAATCGCGCTCCAATGGTTGACTTCACAAGCCAGCTGCTGGCTCTTCAAATCGCTAGCCGAATTCGGCTTCAGGCGCGATCAATTAAAAAAGAGAGAAATCTTTGCTCTGATGTCTCCCTCTCAAGCCAGCTGCAATCACTCCCAATCGCTAGCCTAATCTGGCTTCAGGCACGATAAACTTAATAGGGGAGGAGTCTCCACTTTAATGCCTCCGTCCTCAAGGCAATCGCAAGCAGTTCAGATCGCTAGCCAATACAGCTTCAGGCATGATAAATTCAAAACAAAAATAATTTTACGGTTCGGGGTCGCCACGTCGTGGGGAATTGTATTAAAGGGGTCACAGCACTATAAAGGTTGAGAACCACTGATTTAGGGTCTCCTGCTTGAGCACCGGATTGGACTAGAACAGGGGTCTCCAACCTTGGCAACTTTAATGAATTCTGGGAGTTGAAGTCCTCCAGGCTTAAAGTTGCCAAGGTTGAAGACCCCTGAACTAGAAGACCTCCAAGGTCCCTTCCAACTTTGTTATTCTGTTAACAAATACCTGGTTTACTTCACAGCTGCAACGAGTCATTTAACAACCATGGTGAAAAGATCATAAAATTGTGTGTGACTCACTTAACAACTGTCTTGCTTAGCAAGGGAAATTCTGGTCATAAGTTGAGCACTACCCATACATGGCTTTCTTGGTAAAATACGGGAAATTACCATGGCCGCCTCCTGCACAACATGAAATGATGCCTTTACCAAGATCATGTCTGGCCAGTAAGAATCAACACTGACTTGACGGCACATTGTCAGTCAGATCTGCTCTAGCCTTCACACTGGATGCCCTGCAGATATCGTAAACCTCCCCACAGCAACCAAGCTTCTGCAAAACTCTGCTCAGTGGTTCTGAAGCTCAAAAAAGTTCTCTTTTTGCTGTTTCTCCCCCCACTCCCCAATGGGTGACCTTGAGTCGTTGCTGTCTCTGACCTTGGAGATAAGGCATAACCATTAGGAGTAGCAGGCCCTGAAGCCTAATCTTCCATGAATCTTATTGCATGCCTTTTTAAAGCCAACTAAATTGGTGGGCATGTGCTGGTTCCACTAAAAGTACATTAAGACCATTTAGAGTGAGGATAATATTTAGTGGGGAGGATAACACACAGCCGCCCAGCTAATCAGGAATTAAACAAACCATCCGAGGGAACTTCCTAAAAAATGGAGCGAGTGGCTTTGGAGCTGCTGAAGGTTTTCCCGTTTTGAGCATCCATGTAGAAAACCACGTCTTGCCTTATTAGCCAAAACTGCACCAAGTTTCATTGCACCCAGTGGAGATAAACTTTTTGGATTTGGGAAAAGATGTCTGCATTAGACCAGAGTCTCAGTTAGAAACAGAGGCTGGAAAAGTTTTGAACCTCATGCTTGTCCGCAAGCAGACACTGAACCCCAAACGTATCACTGCAGGCAAATAATTCCATGGTTAGAGGGAGGCGAGCTGGCAGCCTTGCCGTTGTTAAGATGCTGCTGCCGTTTGTCTCTGACATTATCAGTCTGGAGCCTCTCCCCCCCTCCTTGTGATAATGCCTTTTTTTCTCCAGCGTCAGCAAAAAAAAAATAAAAAAATCTTAGCCTATTCCACCGCAACGGCCACACTGCTGGAGCAGGCGCAAAGTCTATGCCAGATTGAAGCCTCGTCACTGTTTAGCATCTCAATCAGGCACCGCTCCTTCCTCACGGGGACCTGTCTTTTAAAAAAAAGGCATGGATGGGACCCCAGAAGGTCATTTAGTCAAGCCCTTGCTTTTTCTACGAGGGCAAGACTGCCCCATCTCTGCCCATGATCCCAGCTGTAATCATCTCTCTAGCCCGGGGGTGTCAAACTCAAGGCCCGCGGGCTGGATCCGGCCAGTGGGGTGCTTAGATCTGGCCTGTAGGGCCACCCTGGAAACAGTGAGAGACCACAGCGAAAACGGGCTCCCGAGCTCCGTTTCTGGCTGTGAGGACCTCCTGCAAACCCTCTGCCAGCGAAAACGAAGCTCGGGAGGGCCGCGTGCTGCCAGAGCATTCGGGCTGCCACCTGCGCTCCTGACATGAGTGACATCATGCAGGCTACACCCACTCAGGCCACACCCACTCTGGCCACACCCACCCTCCCCTCCCCAAGGTCAAACACAACCCTGATGCGGCCCTCAATGAAATCGAATTTGACACCCCTGCTCTAGCCCAAACAGATAAAGCCGGTGTAAAGATTGTGGGAAATTTGAATATCCTCTTCACCTCACCCCCACTCCCTTTTTTTTTTCCTGTCCTCCCTCAACTCTACCAGCATCCTCAGTAATTTGCACAGGACCTAAGCTGAGACTGCAGTGTGAGGGGAAGGGAGGAGGGGATGGTGGCGGTGTGTGTGTTGGGGGGGGAGGTTCCTCCCAGTTGCACAATAGGAGGTCAGTGCTGAAAGTCAAAACCATTGCAGCGTAATAGTAATCAATCTCTCGCCATCGATCAAATTGGATCTCGCCTGGGCTCAGCATTCTGGCAAGAAAATGTCCATCGTGTTGGTGTGGGGGAGGAAAGGTGGTAGTGGAGGAGGAGGAGGAGGTGGGGAGGCTGTTTTATTTGTGGGGGGGTGGGAGGGGGCGGCAGGAAAAACATGATTGGAAAAGTTGCTGAATTGGCACTCTCGTCTTCGGCTGGATGGCTGGCTTGAGAAGAGATAGCTAGGGATAAAACTAGTTGGGAGATTGGTTTTCCAGGGCATCCCATTGAAAGGATGGGGGGGAAACCGGGTACATGAAGCAGCCTCCTTCCATTGAGCCCCAAACTGGACCCTTTTGAGGGGGGGGGGTCTCTTCAGATCTTCCCAACTCTGTAAATTGGGGGCTGGGCTTAGGTGTTGAAGTGACCACTGTCTTTTTTTATTCTGGGGTCAGCAGCATCCTGACACAGAGCAGTATTTTCCAGCTGGGGAATTCTGGGAGTTGAAGTCCACACAGTCCTTAAAGTTGCTAATGTTGAGAAACCTTGGGCTAGGCTTTGGCATTAGGTTCACAAAAATTCAGTCCAAATGTTTACTGGTCCAAGAAATTCCCTAGTGGCCTTTGGCCAATTATTCTTTTTTTTTTTTTTGTCCTGATCTACTCCACGGAATTGTTGCATGGATAAAATTGTGATTGACAGGGGGAGATTTACCAACCACAGGTACTTTGAATTTATGGTACTCTGTTAAAAGAAAGGCGGATTATAAATAAGATTCTACTTCCCACGCTACGGTGCAAATGTGAAAAACAGTTACCATGCCACTTAGACAACAAGCTGTCCTTGTTTAATAACTGCAACCGTTGGCAGTTACGACAGTGATGAAAAAGTAACTTTATGACTAATCCTCACATTTACAACCTTCACAGCTCTGTAAAGCAAAAGAAAGCTGAAATAAAATCATAAGCACAGTGGTGGTTTCACTTAGTGACTGCTCATATAATAAGCAAGTTGCCAGTCTCAGTTGGGGTCATTAAATGAGGATTACCTGCATGTTAACTTAGGGATGAATATGATATGGTCCTCTACTTATTAAGAAGTTACAATTTTAACCGGGTCTAACCAGTTCAGCCAATGGTGAAAGACAATAGATATTGCAACCCAACAAATTTTGAAGAACTAGATACGTGGGGGAGAGTGCCTATAATCTTGCTGCCATCTTACCTATATACAGGTAGTCATCAAGACAGAATAATAATTGAGCCCCAAATTTCTGTTGCTAAGTGAAACAGTTGTTAAGTGACTTTTGCCCTCTTTTACAACCTTTCTTGCTACGGTTGTTAAGTGAATCTGGCTTGTCTTGTCAGAAGGTCGCACAAGATGATCACATGTCTCCAAGACACTGTAAGTGTCATAAATATGAGCCACTTTACAAGCGCCTGGATTGTGATCACATAACCATGGGCATGCCACAACAGTTGTAAGTGTGAAAAATTGTCACTTTTTCATTGCCGTTGTGACTTCAGATGAACTGTTGCAAGTCAAGGACCACACACACACACACACACTGGTTTTTTGGCTTGTTTGGCGTGCATTCATAGAAAAGTACACCTGTGTAACCTGCATGCAAAGATGACATCTGTGCCTGACAATTAGGTGCTAGATTCAATGTGAAAACTACAGTTTGTAAAGTCTGCTTAGGAATGTGTTTGGGAGAATTCCGATTGAAAAGGTGCAAAAGGTGTCAATGAGCAAAATTTGGGAGGTGCAGCATGCTTTTTATGCCAAGCTGAATGTGGGCAGAACAGATTTGGCTCTTCCGCAGGTCATTGAGAAATTATCTGAGTCCAAGAAAGAACGTTTTGTTGATTTAAAGCAGGGGGGTGGGGGGGAACCTTTGCATGATGGAATGTTTTGATAGAACTCCTGAATGTGTTAAGAGAATATGTGAGGGTAATAAAGCATGTGTGAGAATAAATAGAATGCTTAGCACATGGTTTAACGTATTCGTGGATGAAAGTGTAGGAATGCTTGTGGTGTAATATTAGAGGTGTGTTGGTTGAGGAGATGAACGTGTGTGTTCTTTTCTGCGCAGAGATCGTTCAGTAACTGGTTGAGAACCTGAATGATTTGAAGTGAACGTTAGAAAGATTGTGTAATGCAACAGGGAGTTTGGATCAGAAAATCAGTGTCCTTCTGGAAAGGGAAAATGGAATGCATGCAGTAGATGGTGAAAAACAGGGCAGGTAGACGAATGTGTGTACCTTGATATAATGTTTACTGAAGAGGATACAATAGAGACATTTTGAAATGTAAAACTGTAGGAGAAAAGTAGGGGATGTGGCCTATTACGAAGGACGAATGAATATTGAGGGAAACAAAAAATAGCCCGTGTAAGAGTGTTTTTCCTGCCTACTTTTTACATGGAAATGAGAGTTGGGTCTGTCAAAGCACACAGAACTTGAACAGAGGGCATGGGATATTTAAGAACTGTTTATGGAACATAAGGTATAGCAGGGGTGAAATGCTCCTGGTTTGGACCGAATCGCCTGATCCGGTAGCGATGGCGGCGGGTGGTTCGGAGAACCGGTAGCAAAAATCCCTGTCTCCCCCCCCCCGCCCATGCCCAGCTGAGCTGCGCAATCATCAGAGGGTTCTTTTTTACTTTTAAAAGCATTTTTTCTTTGGCCGAAAGTAAAAAAAGTTTAAAAAAAAAAAGCCTCTGATGATCGTGCGGCTCAGCTGGGATTGTCAGAATCCTTTAAAAGCATTTTTTTACAACCTCTTCGGCCGAAGAGGTTATAGAAAAAATGCTTTTAAAAGGCTCCTCTGGCGATCCCAGCTGAGTTGCCTGATCATCAGAGGCTTTTAAAAGCATTTTTTGCAACCTCTTCAGCCGAAGAGGTTGTTTAAAAAAATGCTTTTAAAAGTAAAAAAAAGAGAAAAAAGCTGACCACGCCCACCTAGTCACATTACCCCCCTACCAAGCCACACCCACAGAACCGGTAGTAACAAATTTTACATTTCACCCTGGAGGTATAGGATCAAGAATGAAGGGGTGCTAAATGAATGAATATGGTGTGTTGATGTGGTTTGGTCAGGTAGAAAGAATAAAGGTGTTTTTCCCCCCCTTCTGTTCAGTCATGTCTGATTCTCAGAGACCCTCTGGACCAGGGGTCTTCAACCTTGGCCATTTTAAGACTTGTGGACTTCAACTCCCAGAGTTCCTCAGCCAGCTTTGCTGGCTGAGGAATTCTGAGAGTTGAAGTCCACAAGTATTAAAGTGGCCAAGGTTGGAGACCCCTGCTCTGGACAAAGTCTCTGCAATTTTCTTTGGCAAGGCTTTTCAGAAGTGGTTTGCCATTGCCTCTTTCCTAGGGTTGAGAGAGAGTGATTGGTCCAAGGTTACCCGGCTGGCTTTGTGCCTAAGGCAGGACTAGAATTCATGGTCTCCCAGTTTCTAGCCTGATGCCTTAACCACTGCACCAAACTGGCTTTCTTAGAAATAACAAGTGAGGATCACATTGCAGATCAAATATATGAAGAAAGAGTGAATGGATTGAAAGAAATGGGATCACCAGGAAGTCATGGTTGAGTAGAAGTAATGAGATCCTTAAAAATAGAGGAGGGTTCAGGGCAGTGGTGGGTTGCTACCGGTTCGCCCCAGTTTGGGCGAATCGGTAGCAGCAGCGGCAGGAGGCTCTGCCTAGCTGCCCGGACATCATCAAATATGCTCTGCGCATGCGCAGAAGCAAACCGGTAGCAAAGATAAGTGAAACCCACCAGTGGTTCAGGGTTTTAATGAACAAAAGCAGCGCATGAAGTAAAATATGGATGTGTGGTGTGGTGGTTTTGCACAGACACAACAGTACGAGTTGTGGTGCAAATGGTGTCGGTGTAAAGCAAATTTAGCGATATTTGTTTTTCTCAAGACTTCACTTCCTTTAGGCTTACCGCTTCTTTCTTTTTTTCGGCACCTTGCATTATGTTGCTTACCCTGAAATGGTAAAGTGTGATGAGTAATATACCTATGTAGGCATGTAGGCATACTTAAAAAGAAATCCCTGCAAACATTTTCACCTGCAAAAATAGCCCCCAAATGTCAAGCAGCTGGAGGAATGAGATGGGGAAACGGGCTTCCAGAAATGTTACCCTCTGGATACTGAAGTGGAGTCTCCCATCGATACAAACAATGTGGAAAGGTCGAACATTTGCCAGCATGGCAAAACTTGTACTTGTTCAGAAAATTGTAACATGGTGTACAGGTTCCTTTTCAGGTGCACAAGCATTGTAAGAAATTAATAGGTGCAACCAAACCACTGGGTTAGCCTTAACTGAACATACATAAGGCTTTGGGGCACAGTTTCTTAACCAAAGTGATTCTGAGATGGATAGACTTCCACTCCCAGAATTCCCTAACCAGCATGGCTGGCTGGAAAATTGTGGGAGTGGAAGTCCACCCATCTCAAGAGTTGCTAAGGTTGAGAAACTCAGCTTTGGAGAATTGCCACCTATTGTATATCATTCTCCCGCTCTTCAAATTGGCAAGAGGTCTACTCCTCCATCCCATCCCGCCCACCCACCCACCCCCGGAAAAATGAAAAGCAAGCAGATGGCCACAATCTGCCAATTTCTGTTTACATGCCAGGCTTTGCGTCTGTGCCATCCTCTTGTGCCAAGCTCACGGGCAGCCCACTCTTCCCCAGTGGAGGGAGGTGCCCAGTGCCAATATAGTTGGGTTTTTATGGGCTTTGCAATCTCTTGAGCTCAGCGGGCAGGCGAGAAAGCTACCCATTCCCTTGCTTACATTGGAGGCAAGGTGGGAGCGGGAGTCTGATTGTCTCAACTACAGCGTTTGGCTGCTGAGAATTCGGCTGTGGTTTCTTAGGTTACATCCAGTTTCTCCAGCTCTCTGAGATGTTTATAGTCATAAAAGCTCATTTGGCACCTGAAATGTCATCTCGGAGTACAGCATGTCCATCACACCCAAAAGGTTATCATGTCTTTTCAAGTTCTTGAGAACTCCCCAACATTGTTTTATCCCACGATGATTCTCTCTGATATCAATGGTCCATTTTGACTTTTGAGCTTTACTTGAAAAGACAGCTCAGGAATGTCTTACGCAAGTGGAAAATTTCTACCAAATTTCACATGTTGTAATTTGTTCAGATTTCCTCTGGATTTGTAGGCTGTTCGCTTTGCTTAAAAAAAATGACTGCCAGAGTTACTCTTTTAAAATTTTTTTAGAAGCAATCTAGAGATTCATTCCCCGAAGTATCTGCTGGGCGAAAATATCTAAATGTTGTTGGAAACAATCAATCAATGAGGATGCGTAAGATGTAAAGAATCATTTTGAATTATCGATTTTATTAATTAGATTTATATTCTACTTTCCTTCAGGAGGTTAATGTGGGAGCTTAATTCGGGAACTTAATGTAGAGTATTTTTTCCCTACAACAACCGTACCCTTGAGATAGGTTACGATGAGAGAAAGTGATTATTTAAATCAGGGGTCTCCAACTTGGCAACTTTAAGACTTGTGGACTTCAACTCCCAGAATTCCTCAGCCAGCAAAGCTTGGAGACTCCGCCCCCCAAGGTTGGAGACCCCTGGTTTAAACCGATAAGTGAGTTTCCAAGGCTAAGAGTGTCTTCCTGATCCTAAACCAACAGCTTAACCACTGTGCCTCAGTGATTCTTCAGTTGCAGAAGTGCTTTGGATCTATTTTGTGATGCTATCCAGTGTCCGCCTTTGCTTCAAGATGTGTCAGAGCTGTCTGAAAATGGCCCATTGGAGGATGGGCCTTTGGGATCAGAGGCCCAAAAATAAAAATGGAGAAACATTAATTTGTATAAATTTATATATTTATTAAAGCTAATCTATAAATTCAAGTACTGATGCAGATGCAATTAGGATAACTGTATCTGGACTCTAAAAAAATCCTGATAACTACAGGTAGTCTTCAAGTTACAACCATTTCTTCAGCTATTCAGCTACGGCTTCCAGGGCTGACAGTTGGACGTTATGGTGGTACTGAATGAATGGTAGTTAGTCTCCAGAGTTACAACGTTTTCACAGCCCCCTTGGCCATATGGTCACAGCCAACAGGGGCAACAAGGCCAGCGAACACAGGGCGGCCCAGCCACTAGAAGTGGCAGAGTACATGGCAGCCAACAGCAGAGATTGTGGGGAGAGAGAGAGAGAGAGAGAGAGAGAGAAAGGGAGGGAGGGAGGGAGGGAGGGAGAGAGGCAAGTTGGGGAGAGTGAAAGAGAAAACAATCCCTTACCTTGTCAAGGCTCAGGGCTAGGAAGGACCAAGCCAGGAATGACTTGGATTGGGGTGGGTTAAGCACTAGTGGATTTGGTTAATGACAGTAGGATTTCCATCACTGAGTGACGCAGTCGTGCGACATCATACTTTACATCTAAATAACTTAACAACAGAAGTTCCGATCCCAATTGCCATTGTAACTCGAGGACTTCTGTACCACATCGGAGCAAAGATTGATAGAATGGGTGCCACCAAGTCATCGTTGACTCTTAGCAACTACAGAGGTAGATTTTCTCCCAGATAATCTATCCTATTCTTCAGCCCTTCCAACAGTTCCCCCATTGTTACTATAACCAAGTCCATCCACCTTGCTGCTAGTCATCCTTTTCTTTTTCCTTCCACCTTTTCCCAACATTATGGACTCCTCCAGAGAGCTAGTTTCTTGGCACAGTGTGTTCCAAGTAGGGTAATTAGGGGCTGGTAGGAGCAAAGATATATCACCGATTCTCTTTGCTTTTGACTAGTTGGCATCCAGAACCTTGCAGTCCTGATCTTGTAGTTCTTGATGCAATCAGTGGCCAACGTGATTTCCGCCCCCCAAGCTGGTAGCAAGTTTGTTCCTAGCCATTTAGTTTCCTGCTTTTCACTCTGCCTCAACTCATGACGCTACAGAGCACTGCACACCAGAACTAGAACAGTTTCTTCCCGAATGCCATCACTCTGCTAAACAAATAATTCCCTCAACACTGTCAAACTATTTACTAAATCTGCACTACTATTAATCTTCTCATCGTTCCCCATCACTCACCTCCTTCTACTTATGACTGTACGACTGTAACTTTGTTGCTTGTATCCTTAAGATTTATATTGATATTGTTTCCTGATTGCTTATTTGTATCCTATGACTATCATTAAGTGTGGTACCTTATGATTAGAATAGAATAGAATAGAATAGAATTTTATTGGCCAAGTGTGATTGGACACACAAGGAATTTGTCTTGGTGCATATGCTCTCAGTGTACATAAAAGAAAAGATACGTTCATCAAGGTACAACATTTACAACACAATTGATGATAATATATCAATATCAATATCAATTCTTGATGAACATATCTTTTCTTTTATATACAATGAGATCATATGCACCAAGACAAATTCCTTGTGTGTCCAATCACACTTGGCCAATAAAAAATTCTGTTCTGTTCTGTTCTATTCTTTTCCCTCTGATCAGGTGGATTGGGCTCCTGAAAACCATTTTTCTGCATTTGGATATTATCTGGTCATCCTACATTAGACAAAATAAAAATAAAAATAAATGAACTATCACTGCAGGGAAAGGTAGAATAAGGACAATCAGATATTTGGGGCCATTTATGTTGCTTCTCTCTGAGCTTTGTTTGTCTGTAGCCAAAGCCACAGACTGCAATCTTAAGCTGATTACTTATTTATTGTGGTGGGATTCTGGGTGAGAAAGTAGTGACCACAAGGCTCCAGAATATTTGTATTTCTGTGTGCGCGTGGCTTTGGAGAGCTGGTAGTTGACCCCTTTAGCCAGTGACAATACCCGGGCATAATTTGGCTTCAGCTGGTGATTCTTCTAAACCTCGTCAAGGATACGGGCATTCAGAATATTTATATTTTAATGCTGATGGTGAAAGGCAAACATTTGGAAAAACCGTGCTCAGGTTTGGGTGCCAGATTACAAGGAGAACGTTGACGCGATGGAGTCTATCCAGGATGAGGGAGATGAGGATGCCGAGTTTATTGTATGCCTGGCAACCCCACTGCGGGGAGAGAAAAGCACGGGGCCTTTGGACAGTTAGAGGACGAGTGATCGCTCTCTTTCATTCTCCGAAGTGGTGTAGGAAGAAGAGAGAGAAGACTTGCTCTCTTGAAATTTAGTGGGACTGGAACAAATGGGAGAAGATTATGGGGATCTGGGTTGTACTTAAAATTAAGGGGGTACCTTCCAGCAATGCAAGGCCTCTGGTGACACAGTTGAAGCTTGCATGGCTGTCTATCACAGAAAGAGTATAATAGCTTCCAGTCCTGCCACCCGAGCTATGGGCTTCTCTGGAACTTTGTTCTAATTATGTGATCAACATAATGCTATGTGTTGGATTACTATTATAGTACAACTGAATCCACCTCCTCTGAGTCAGTGGAAGAGGAAGCTCTTGAGAGTCCCAGGACTTGTCCAAAATAGGAGAAATGTGTCTGGACCCCCAGGCAGCATGCTGTTTCCAGCAATGGACAGTCTCTGAAGAGTTTACAAGCAACTTAGGAAGGCAAATCGCTTGTCCCATTCTTTGATATGTGGAGGCAGGGTGCCTTGGCTTAGGACTTGATGAAATTACGTATTTATTTACTTATTTATTTATTTATTTACTGCATATTTATACTGCCCAGTATTCTTCTGGGTTCATAAAACATCATGGGATAAAGCCAAGAGAAAAGTACAAAAATCTGAAAGCTCCCCAAGAGCCTCCTAAAATTCATGGCGAGGAGACATGTTTCCATCTGGCACTGAACAACAAAATCATTTAGGTACAATAGGGGACTGCAGAAGGCAGTAGGGAAAGGGTTACGGGTACAGGGGTACCTGCAGCGGCATCGAAAAGTTTAGGTCGTGGCCACAACCTTGCTGTTGAAATCCTGCTCCCATTTTACGTTTTCGGCGGCTGCCATATTCATCCTTCTCCCAGATTTTTTTCCCCAATAACCCTCCGTTACATTGTGGGAACCCCTCAAATATAACTGAGGATGGTAACCCTGGATTTGGTTAAGTCAACAGTGGAGGACCTGGTTTTCAAAGAGTCTGGTTGCAAGCCACTAAACCCTGCAAGGGTTAAAGTCAGTATTCTAGATTACTAGAGTCCAGACTTAAAACTAATGCCTGGTGCATTGACATATGGATTAGTCAGTTAACAGTCTAATAATCTAACCCAATCTCATTTTGGATTAGTGGAATTCGCAGATCATTCCAAAGGCAGATAATAATGTTACAGTTAATATCTGTCAAAAGAATTTTTTGTGAATTCTCTGTCTGATCCTTTCCCTTCCCCTTCCCCTTCCCCTTCCCCTTCCCCTTCCCCTTCCTTCCCTTCTTTTCCCTTCCTTTCTTCCCCCACCCCTTCTTGAAGCAAGTAGCACTTGACTTTCCTTGTGGCAGGGATTTACTTCCATTAACAGGGCACCAATAACACTTTTTCTTTAAAAAAGTTGGAAGAAAATGCCTTCCTTTTCAGACTTGTGCCTTTGTAACTTTATAAATTTCCGTCGTAATTCTTTTAGAAGGATGGAACAGATGAAAACACAACAAAATAATAGTAACTATAGGAGTGCATCCTTTCTGATGCTCTGTTGAGATGTTTGTAATGCTGGAGATGGGCTCTGAGAATTCTTCAGCATTTCCTTGGCTATATTCTCTCTAGGAAGCTTGGCAAGGAGTTTCTGATGCCCAATTTGTAGGCTAAGGGGCTGTTTGCCAACCATGGGACCGAATGTGCAGACAGCTGTGGGCAATGACCTTTGGCAAGCCAAGGCCCGGAGCAAGGGGCCGTTCTGTCGCTGGGAGACCCATGGCTTCCAGGTTGTGTGGGAGGGAATGCCGCTCAGCTGCTCCCTCGCTCTTTGTGGCTGTTGAATTAAAGATGAAATGGGAAATCTGGCACGCACCTGTTCCCCTCCCCTGCTCCTTCCCGCTTTGGCAAACTCCTTGCCCTCTAATGGGTTTGCAGTTACCCGGTTGGCAGCAGGCCGGCCTTCATTCAGTGCCACGATGGCGGCAGCTGCCGGTGCTTCCCCTCCTTTCCCCTCCCCAACCCTTCTCTCACACCGAGTTTCTCTGCCAGGAACTCCATTAGAATCGCTCGGCCTATTTTGGCAGACAGAAGGAGGCCAGCAATGATTGTCTCTGGGGAGACCGCTTTCCAAACTTGCCAGCTGCGGGGGTTTGTGGAGGTGGGGGGGTGGCGGCCCGGGGAAGGGATCTACACTTGGGAAGAGCTTGAGGAGCTGAAAAGGGTGAGGCTGGATGCAGAGAGGGATTCCCCAGGTAGATCCAAAGGGAACACAAAAAACCTTTTTTCTGGTTGAGAGGAATGGCTATTTGTGCCCAGCATCCTGTTCCTTCCAAGAGTTGACCCAAAAGATGTTGAACAATGCTGGCCTCCTTTGGGGAAGATTTGTAACTTTGAAACACTCTCTCATTAGGGGAATTTGAACCAGTCTCTCATGCACAACCTGGTCCTCCTTGCAAGGTTGTTGTGGGATCAATGAAAAAAAGGATGTCATGTACACCATCCTGTGTACATCTTTCTCTCTCTCTCTCTCTCTCTCTCTCTCTCTCTCTCACACACACACACACACACACACACACACACACACAAGTAGTGGGGTTCACTTACCTTCGCTATAGGTTCGGAATTGTGAGCTCGTGCGTGGCGCTTCTGTGCGCAAATTGTCTGTGCATGTGCAGAGCGTCCATGATGACGTCCGGGCATGTGGCCGGAGCCTCCCGCTGCTGCTGCCCGAACCGGTAGGAACCCCTACACACACACACACACACACACACACACACACACACACACACAGAGTCAATCTCCAGATGTTTGGGGATAACAGTACCTGAGACTCCTCAGTCACTATTAGGAATCTTCACAATTTATTTATTTTTTAGTTGACAAAATACAAGCATGTTGTAACTTATACTTAGACTTAGTTATGACTCCCTTCTAATCCATTAATTTTGTGGGCCATCAGAATGTTTTCCAAAATAGGTGACTTCCAGACATGTTGACTTCAACTCCCGAAATTCTTTTTTTTCTTGTGAAGTTTTTTATTTTTTATTTTTTTATATACATATTGTAAATGTACAATCTCTTGTCCATACACAATCATACATATTTTTTCTAAAGAAACTACAAAAATAAAACACTTTAATAATTCTGTTTGGGGTTTCTCTTCTACCCTCTCTTCCCCTTCGTTCACAACAAACCTTCTTCAACAAACAAACTCCCGAAATCCTTATCAATGGCCAGACTGTCTCTAGAATTCTGGGAATTGAAGTTCGCCTCCCTGGAAATGGTAAAGGTTGGGAAATACTTCCTTTAAAATGTATCCGCTGCCCTTCCCAGAAAGGATAATTTAAAACATTCTTGCCCTAAACCAATTTTATGTAAACAATGTCAGTCTTTATTGGAAAGGTTTCCTATTATTTTTTTCACCTTCCTTTACTCACACAACTCTGCAAAGTCGATTAGGTTGAGAGAGAACAACTGACTCAGGATTGTATTTCCATGACTTTTTAAGATGAAATGTGATTGTTGTTTTCCTGTATTGAAATTCAGAACTGGTGTTCAGATTTGGAATCTACAAAGCAGCAGCACTAGGAGAGAATGTCTCTGAGAATGTGCAGAGTATATTTCCCAGAGGGAGAGGAGAGCACCACCTCACAGACTGATTTAAGCACTAGCATCTCTTTCTCTTTAAAAAATTGAACCGCACATTCCCCATTGCCTTCATTTTTATTTTGGGTGCGTGCTGAGCAAAGGAAGGGAAATCTTATCTAAAGTGATAACTTTATTTAGAGTGCTTTAGGACCTAATTACAGACTGTAATTGAGCTCAGAATTACGGTAGTAAGTTGTGCTGGTCATTAAGTGGTCACCATGTCACTACAACTAATTTTATGACCTTTTTTGCAGCAGTCATTCAGCAAACACTGTGATTGTTAAGCAAATGCCATTGTCATTAAGTACACAGGCTGGTCATTAAATGGACCCAAAGTGTACCCAAATTGTGTTTTTTTCTGGAAACCTGAAGTAAAGCTGGCAAAAAACCATCATAAATCGTAGTCAAGTTACTCTGGAAAGTTGCAAATGGCCATAAACAAAGAAAACCGGCTAAGTGACTTTGGACCAGTCATTTTCTTTCAGTCTAACTCAGGGGTCTGCAACCTTAAATACTCCAAGAGCTATTTGGACCCATTTCCCACAGAAAACACAGGGAGCCACAAAACCTGGGTGGGTGTGGCCAACTCAATGTCACTCACTTCCACCAGTTACATGACCCCCCCTAGCCACGCCTAGCCAGCCGATCATTAGGACAGAGAATCAGTTGTTAAAAAACACCCGGAACCACAAAATCCTTTTGACATATCTCTCTATCCCCTCCCTCTCTCCCCCTCTCTCTGTATCTCTCTGTCTCTGCCCTGGCCGCTTCTCCATCCCCCGACGTCGCCCTTACCTTCTCAGTCCAGGCGAGGAGTGACTGGGAAGGGAGGGTGAGGGGCGGGGCCAGCCAGTGGTGGGATCACCTGACAGGGAGCCACAGCAGAGGGCCCAAAGAACCGCATGTGGCTCCGCAGCCGCAGGTTGCTGACCCCTGGTCTAATCCAACTCACAGGGTTGATGTTGTAAGGAAAATAGGAGGAGGAAGAATATGTTCCCTGCCTTATTTGTAAAAAAATAATAAATGTGGGCTATAAACAAACAAACAAATACACAGTCCAGTTGCCAAAGGCATGGTTGTTAAGTGAATTTGGATTCCCCATTGACTTTGCATGTCAGAAGTTTGCAAAAGGTTCACATGACTCAGGGACACCGTAACCATTATAAACAGATGCTAGTTGCCAAGCATCCAAATTCTGATCACCTGATTATAAGGATACTGCAAAGGTTGTTAAGCATGAAAAAGTCTTAAGTCACTTTTTTTCAGTGCCGTTGTTAATTACCATGTTTCCCCGAAAATAAGACCCTGTCTTATATTTCTTTTGAACCCTAAAATAAGCGCTTGGCCTTATTGCCATGTGCTCAAAAGCCCGATTGGGCTTATTATCAGGGGATGTCTTATTTTGGGGGAAACAGGGTAGTTAGTTAGTTTACTTTATTGTCATTGCACATGGTACAACAAAATTAAATGCCTTCTTCAGTGTACATTATAACTATAAAAATATACATCCTTTATATTCTATATAATTGAAATTGAAAATCCGATATTGCACTATACTGTAGAATTCAATATGGTTCAATATGGTTATTGCCCTGGGATAGAAGCTGTTTTTCAGCCTAATTGTCCTTGTTTTTATTATCCTGTACTGTCTGCCAGATGGTAATAGTTCAAAAAAAGGGTGCCCAGGATGAGATGGATCTTTAAGAATGTTTTGAACTTTCTTTAGGCAGTGGGAGCTATAAAGCTTTTCCAAAGAGGGGAGAGGGCAACCAATGATCCTCTGGGCAATGATGTTGACCCTCTGGAGTGCTGTTCTGTCTACCACTGAGCAATTGGCAAACCATACACAGGTGCAGTAAGTTAAAATATTCTGTGGTGCAGCGGTAGAAGGTCACCAGCAGTTTTTCATTCAGTTGTTTCCTGAGAAGTCTCAAGTAGTATAATCTCTGCTGGACCCTTTTGACCAGTGCAGCAATATGAGTGCCCCAGGTCAGGTCCTCTTTTATGATAATACCCAGAAACTTAAAACTGGTCACTTGCTCCACTCGGTCTCCATTGATAAGCAAGGGCTGGATGTCTGATCTATTCCTTCTATAGTCCAATATAAACTCCTTGGTCTTATTGGTGTTAAGGACCAGGTTATTGTCACCACACCACGAAAGCAACCGGTCCACCTCATCTCGATAGGCAGACTCATCCCCCGCCCCCCAGGAGATCAGTCCCACTACTGTTGTATCATCTGCAAATTTAGTAGTAGTATTACTAGCCTGAGTGGAAATGCAGTCATGCACATAAAAAATATAGAGTAAGGGACTCAACACGCAACCCTGTGGTGTATCAGTGTTAAGAATAAGGACTGAAGAGATACGATTAGCTAATCTGACCCTCTGAGAGTGGCCAGACAGGAAATCCATAATCCAAAGGCAGATTGAATAAGAAAGCTTTGTAACTTCGAACAATCACTAAATGAATGGTTTTAAGTCAGAGACTATATGCGCAGTGTTGGTAGAATTGTTTTTGTGGGATATGTCAGAGAACATTCATGAAGGATGGTTGTTAGCCCTCATTGTCAAAGTATAAAATGGTGGAGAAGGTCAATTTGTCCTATTATTACTCTGGGTTGGCTCCAGTGTCCATCAGAAACTTTGGAATTAGGCTAGCAGAAGAACTCCAGACTTACAAACCATAGGATATAGCAAAAATAAATAAACAATAATTAAGATGAAAGATAATGCTACCCCAAGTTTTACAATCTCAGATTGATGATCTGTGGTCACTTTCTGTTTATGAACTTGGTTCTTTATTGAGATAATGGAAAGACTGATCAATATTAGTTAGTTCAAGATTTAATACTGTGTCTAAAAACTGGTTTTTTTCTCCTTTTACTATTTTGGGGGTGCATACGTGCATATGTGTCCTTTTTCTGCGTGCTAAAGCAATTTTAAAACATGTTTCTCCTATCGCTTAGCTTAAATCAGCTCCCTGGTTATTTCAACTTTCTAATTCTGTCTTCTGCTACGAGGCATCTCGACTTCTCAATAGCACCTTTCAGTTCATGTCTTTAAAGCCCAAGAACAATTTTAAAATTGTCCGAATTGGTTGGACCATCAGCTCATCCAGGCATCAGCGTCTTTGTTCATTGCTACTGTAGTTTTGTCATTTTATACTAGTATTTGACCAAAATAAAGATTGATGTTGAACTCCATGGGACAGGCTTAGAATCTCAGAGCTTGTTACATCAGACTGTACAGTAAAGCAGAAAATATTCTAATTCCACTTCTGTCAGAAAGCTAGCACTTCAGGCAGAGATTATCTGTGAGCCTTTATTGTTTTTACGCTATTTCTCCATTGGCAAGGAGATCAATTGTTTTCCTTGTGTAGAAAATTGGTACATTCAGTCTTCGGTTTGCTGGTAGTTAGAAGCAGTGAGGTTTAGAATTCTACCACCTCATCCTATGTAACATATAAACCTTTTAGACAGTTTAAAATAGATAGATCTGGGTTCAAATCCCATTTAATAAGGGAAAACGGGATTTGGCTTTCTTAAAGGAACATACTATACAGTTAAGTTTAAAAAAATCTAAATTACATCCTACTGGAACTTGGAAAATGTATTTCATATCAAAATGAGAAAAAGGAGCTGTTGACCACCATAACAAAACACAAAAGCCAACATTAAATTGGTAAACTAATTTTGCTTTGCTTTGATCACTCTGCTCATTTTATCTTGGATGTTTTTGTGTGTGTACTCTTTGTACTAATAAAAAGGTAAAGAATAAGTAAAAAGGCAGCAATTACGGTGTTACCGCTCATTTCACAAATTCTTTCTTCATATTTGGCTGCCTACATTGAATTCTTTTCGAGGCCAGGTGAAGGCTTTTTTCCATTCTTCTTCATTTTCTTTTAAAATGAACTTTTTACACTTTTACTGTTGGCTTCCTTTAGGTTTATTCAACATCCATTTTGAATTGGGTTTGTGTAATAGATAATGTTATTGGATCTTATACTTTTAGCCTTACTTTGTGAATTATGTTGGGAGGGTCAGCTCTTCAGTGGTATAAAAATGAGATTAAGAATGGAATAAGACAACTATCTAGTACTGCAGGATGCATCAATTTTTTTACGAATTTGTTCATTTTCATCCAGTAAACCACACCCCTTTAAAAAAATTGCCATTATGTAGCAACAAATGCTTTTCACAGAAACAAATTTTAAAAAGGACAGCACAGATGTCTGGGAATGAGGGAATACAGAAATGGCAAAGGACATTATTGGGGAGGAAGAATTTAATCTGTATCAAGCCTTTCATAATGCATTATTTATTTATTTGTTTGATTACTATAGCCATCCATCTCAGCAAACAACTCTGGGCAGCTCATAATTCAAAACATATAATTAAATTTTAAAAAATATTTTTAAAATACTAAAAGCAGTAAAAAGCAGTAAAACAGTAAAAAAATTAAAAGATCTAATTCAAAGTACATACAAAAGCAAGATATCTTAATAAGGTGAATTGTATGATCAGACTCATAGGGGTGAGATTCCGAAGCGTTACTATTTTACTTTCTTAATTTAAGGTGGCTTCATAAATAATGGAAAAAAAATAACATCGGAAAGGCATGCATAACATGGCTTGGTTTTCTCGCTCTCTGCCTTGCCCAGCCCATCACAAAGACCTCTTTACAGTGCCCCCCCACCTGTCCCACCCCTGGCAGGACTGGAGACCCCTCCTCTCCATCTGAATAAAAGGGAATCCGTTGCTTGCCACTAAGCTCTTTTTATACCACAAAACAGGCAGACAGACGGCTCCTATTTGGAGCAACCCTCGGCATTGGCATCGCCACCGGCCTGGGAAAACCCGACACCAGCTGTCTCCTTGGCGCTTGTGGGCACCCTGGTGATGAGGCTGAGCAGATGGCAATGCCAGCATTGGGCAGATGGGCAGGCAGGTGGCAATACGCCCCAAAGCCAGCTCGGAACAGGAAGAAATGGCCTGGGTGTTGAGAGAATAGTACGGTGCCTCATTTGAGGAGGGGGGAGAAAGAAATCGGGGATGGGGAGTGGGCTCCAGATGGCTTCTTGGCAGCTGTGGGCAACTCTGCCCACTGTTAACTGGCAAGGACTTTTGTGGCCTCCTTGGGTGATAACACTACGGTGTTGTATTTTGTTGTTGTTTTTTTCGTTTCATGTGGGGGAGAGAGACAGGATTTGAAATTATGTGTAAAGCAGATTTGCCGTAGAGTGAGTGAAGTCTCTAAGCTTCCTTACTTCAGCTTAAAAAGTCATTCCAGCTATGTAAATCCAGTCAGTGGAATGGAATCCACTTACATTGCTCTCTCAAATTAGTCTTGTGCCAATAAACACCCAGCCTAATTTTTAAACCATTTCATTACCCTCCCTCCTATTTTCTCTGCATTTTTTAAAAACTTTGAACCTGACAAAGTGTTCTGGAGAACTCAAAAGCTTGCATTGAATAACAGAATAATAGAGTTGGAAGGAACCTTGGAGGTCTTCTAGTCCAACCCCTTGCTCAGGCAAGAAACCCTACACCATTTCAGACAAATGGTTGTCCAATCTCTTCTTAAAAACTTCCAGTGTTAGAGCATTTACAACTTCTGGAGGGAAGTTGTTCGACTGTCAGGAAATTTCTTCTTGATTAGTTTCCACTGTTTTTCTATTAAAGAACTCACCTGAAAAAAGATAGCTCATAGCTATCTTTCGGAAGGATTTTGGATTTTTTCCTCATCCTGTGCTACTCCAGAGAGGTGTGGAGTCCAGAGGAGAAAAAAATAAATCAGATCCACAAAATCTTGCACTGACTGGAGAAAATTGGCAGGCAAGAGGGACCTTTTCTTAAAAAATGCTAGAACGCTGAGTCACCCAAAGGCATTCATAAACTGTAGACACAACCTGTCTTTAATTTATGACATTGGCTGGCATCAGATGGTTTGCTGGCCACTAAGCCTAATTGGCTTTGAAAGGAGTGAAGCAAACTTGGAGAAATAGGAGAAGGGCAAGGAAAGAACTGCAGATAAACAACAGGGGACAGCTGCTTGTGAGTTTTCTTGGAAACAACTGTTCTTGGCTACTGTTGCAAACAGGATGTGCAACTTATGGGTATTTGGTATCATCAAAGAGGATTTAACCCTTCCTTCTTTCTTTCCTTCCTTCATCCCATCCATCATCAAATACTGCATTCCCTTGCATGCCCTCTTTCAAATGCTATGAAAAATAATTCAAGCGTACTGATGCAGTACACGTACACATACACGAATTTTGAATCAGTTACATTCTCTCAGCTGGGTTGTAGTGAGGAGAAAATAGAATAGAATAGAATAGAATAGAATAGAATTTTATTGGCCAAGTGTGATTGGACACACAAGGAATTTGTCTTGAAGGGAGATAAACTCAGACAACCAAATGGCAACCAAAACTCATTAAAGGAAGAGCAGGATGTAAATAGGATTAGTAAACTGTGTAAAATTCCATTGATTTACAGGATTGTAAATCAGGTATTGATTGTTATAAACCTCAGTCTATTAATAACAGAATAATAGAGTTGGAAGGGATCTTGGAGGTCTTCTAGTCCAACCCCATGCTCAAGCAGGAAATTCTATACCATTTCAGACATATGGTTGTCCAATCTGTTCTTTAAAACCTCCAGTAAAAATCTCCACAACTTCTGGAGCAAGTCTTTTCACGATTAATTGTTCTGTCAGAAAAGTTAGCATATTCAGGGACTATACAACAAAGGTTGGACCTTGAAATATAAACTCATTTTTAAGGAGGCACAACTGTTTCAATACCATTAAAAGTTGATGCTTTATTTTCCAACATATACTTCCCATTTGTGCTATTAGATTTCATCAGGACTATGTGTGCTAATAATCCTTAAAAAATGATAGTGGTGCAAGAGAATAATAAATGCTGATAAGAATCTACAGTACCTCAGTGTTTTTCAAACTTTGCAACTTTAAGGATGTGGACTTCAATTCCCAGAATCCCCTGGCAAGTATGATGGCTTGGAGATTCCGGGATTGAAATCTATACATCTTCAAGTTGCTAAGGATGGGAAACACTGGACTAACGGATCCTGACTCCTAAGGTAAGAAGGGTTATCTACCTTAGAAGATGTATTTTGAGAATCTTAGTTACAAACTCTGAGGTTACAAGGAATATGCTTCCCTCAGGTAGAAGGGCCTGAAATTCTTCAAGTTTGCTTAATGTTTATTCATTAAACAAAAATTACAAATTCAAACAAGCAAAATAGAAAAAAAATAAAACTTAAAAAGAGTACCATGGGCAAGCACGTTAGCGCACTTACACAAGGAACTTTTAAATATGGGGTGAGATCCACAGAAATTAAGTTGGAATTTAAATTATGGAAGTTAGTAGTTGAGACAACGGAATCAAGGGTAGAATATTCCAAACTTTTGACAACTCTACCACAAAACTCGAATTTCCTTCCAAAAGTTCCTTCTTAGAATTTGAAATTGCTGGCATGTTTTTGTTCATTCACTTGCTTTGGAATTTTTTTTTTCTTTCCCACAAAATGCCTTGAGATTTTGCCACGTTCAGGGTGGGCGAGCTCGGGAGGGAGGGAGGGAAAGTGAGATGTCCTGGTGTAGAAATAAATACCAAAAGGATTTGAGGGTGTCTCTCTTGAAACAGCCGAAGTGGCTCCCCCCCCCCCCAAAGAAAACAACAACAGCTGAGGGTATCTCTGGGGAAGGAGAAGCCTTTTCTTCCCCCACTAATTCTTTCTGCTTTGCTTCTCTTTGCTGTGTTCTTGATCCTCGGGCTCATTTTTTTCCACCTCCTTTCCCGCTTAGCTCCCTCGCCCTGGCCAGGAATGTGGGTCAGGCCTGCCTATGGAAGAATTGCGGTTGCTGCCATCCATGCGCCAGGGGTCAACCGAGGACGAGGCTCGGCAGACAGCGCACTTAAAGGCGCAGCAGCAGCAACCAGCAGCCGCAGTGGCGCCCCCGCCTTCCCGCCCCCTTCCTCCTCCTCCTCCTCCTCGCCCAGCTTGGCTCTCCCTCTCCCTTCCCCACTTAACATAGTCTCGTCTGGCCAACAGGATCTGCTCTCCGTCACTGCCGCCCTGACGTGGCAGTCGGTCGACTTCCCTGCAGTGGGGCCTCCGAGGCCTCGGCCACACACACACACACACACACACGCACGCGCACGCGCACCCGCCTGCGCGCACCCTGGGACGGACACGGAGCTGTGCAGAGGAAACCGCTAGCATGTGATTCCTCCCCCGCCCCTCTCTGGCTTCCACTCCCCGGCCGGCCTGACTCTAAATGAGGAGCAGAGCTTCTTCAGAGGGGGAAAAAAGTGTGCAAACAAATTGGGAAGAAAGATGTGGGCATAAACAGTGGCCGGGCCTTTTCTGTTAGCGCGGTCCCAGTTTGAACCTAGCCTCACCTGTGGCTAGGTGGCTCAGGGGCTAAGACGCTAAAGCTTGTCGATCAGAAAGGTCGGGCGTTCGAATCCCTGGTATAGGTCTCCTGCGTGAGCAGGGTGTTGGGACTAGATCAAGGGTCTCCAACCTTGGCTACTTTAAGCCTGGCGAACTTCAACTCCCAGAATTCTTTGCTGGCTGGGGAATTCTGGGAGTTGAAGTCCTCCAGGCTTAAAGTGGCCAAGGTTGGAGATCCCTGGACTAGATGACCTCCAAGGCCCCTTCCAACTCTGTTATTGTTAACTGAATTTCAGTCAGAATAAAGCTGGGTGGGACCTTGAAGGTCTTCTAGTCCAACCCCTTGCTCAGGCAATACCATTTCAGACAGGTGACTTCTCCAGTCTCTTAAAAACTTCCAGTGATGAAGCACCGGCAACTTCTGAATAGAATAGAATTTTATTGGCCAAGTGTGATTGGACACACAAGGAATTTGTGTGAAGGCAAGTCACTCCAACTGGTTGATTGTCTTTGCTGTTAGGAAGTTTCTCCTCAATTCCAGGTTGCTTCTCTCCTCGATTAGTTTCCATCCATAGTTTCTTATCCTGCCTTCTGGTGCTTTGGAAAATAAGCCGGGCCCCTCTTCTTTGTGGCAGCCTTTCAAATACCGGGATACTACTATTATGTCCCCCTCTCCCAGTCCTTCTTTTCTTGTAGGCTAGCCGTATCCAATTCCTGCAACCGTTCTTCATATGTTTTAGCCTCTGGGCTTTTAATCATCTGACTTGCTCTTCTCTGCACTTTGGGTTGTTTGTCACTGTTCTGGCAAATGGGCTTTCTGAAGATGTGTGTCTCTGCCTGGTCTTGTTTTGCTGATTTGTTATGCTTTTACATCAAGCGTAAGCATGGGACAAAATTCATTGTTTTATGTCACTTTTTATTTTCAGGATAGCAGACTGAGTGCCCAGGTGCTCACTTAGAAATCTGACTGGAAGGTGAGTCATGGCAATTGGACTTTTTTTTTTTTGGTTTGAAATGCAAGATAAGCAGTGAAACCTTTCAAACCAAGAAGAAAAGAAGTGCAGTTGCCATGATTCAACTTCCACACAACTTTACCTAGATGACTGAGAATCTTCCTCGACGGAGAATCTGACAATTGCATCTCAGGCTCTGTATTTTGGTGTACATCTTCAGACATATTCTGTATGAATTATGCAGTCGTTAAAGCAAATCTGGTTTCCCCCATTGACTTTGCTTGTTGGAAGCTGGCTGGGAAGCTGGCAAAGGGTGATCACATAAACCTGGGACAGTGCAGCTGTCAGAAATACAAGCCAGTTGCCAAGCACCTGAATTTTGGTCACATGATTATAGGGATGGAGCAACAGTCGTAAGTGTGAAAACCAGTCATAACTCATTTTTGTCAGTGCCATTTCAGTCACTAAACAAATGTTTGTAAGTCAAGGACATGCTTAGATTAGAGGAGAGAAAGCAAAGTTCCCATGGTAGAGAATTTCAGCATGTGTATAATACTAGCTCATTTAAATATTCATTGCTTTCTAAAAACTAAGAAATGAGTCATGAATCTTGCCCTTCTCCCAAAAAGCTTAAGATAGTTTGCTTTCATTCTGTCTTCTCGACAACCTTGCAAGGTGGGCTAGAATAAGACTATTCAGTAAGCTCACTTGTGCAGGAATCTTAATTTGGTAATTCAGATAGCCTTTTCACATGCTATAGTTATTGAGTTTCTATTTGGACAATTGTTAACTCTGGCATTTATTTTTTTAAAGAACTTTTATGACCGCCATCTCACTCGAGCAGGTCTGAGCAGCTTACGATTCATAAAACATAAAAAAGCACAACATAAATAAACAATAATACGATGCAACTGAGGCTCCTAATAAACCATGCGATATCTCAGCACAACCCATATAGGTTTTCAATAACATCCTCGCCTTCTAGAATGCTAATGGAATCAAGGTCATTTGAATCGTTGGGGGATCCTATGGCAGGACAGATCTGCTCTGAGTCATTTCTGTGAAACAAGGTCATCTAGCTGGATCCAGGACGCAGGATTTCTCTGTCCTGCCAGATCTGATGAGATGGGCAGAGGTAATCCAAGATGGGTCATCTGCCAATAACCAAGCCCTAAAGATGATAATTTGCACTTTGAATTGTATCTGAAAATCTATCAGGAGCTAGTGCAGTTCAGGAAGCTGAGATGTTACATGAGTTTACTCTGATGCATACTAAATTACAAACATCACAGTATTCTGGACCAGTTGTTAATTACGTGGTAGTGGGCACCTTTGTTTTAAATCTGGACAGGATAAGTCATTGCAAAATAAATGTTTATTCCATGTGGAAAAGGGCTTGCAGTAGATATTAATATTATACCAATATCTGTTGAGACCTTGGGCCAACAAGTCCTTGTCAGGAGAATTTTATTATTTATTTATTCTCCTGTATAACTGTGGAATGCGTAGAATTTTTTTCCTCCAGATGTCTGCTCAAAAATTAATTAGAGCATGTAAGGGACATTATTAGCCATCCGGAAAACTGCTCATTTCAACTCTTTGGGTGGGTCAATATATGTTGTAAGAGTACCTGTTGAATAGAAGAAAAGAAGCCCAGTACACCAACCTATTCAGATATATAACAGACATACATCAGAGAATCACAAAAGAGATTGTGTTAGTTGTTTTTATGTTTTCAAGGATTGAATATGGCATGCCTTTCTCACTGGGAAGCATGAATGAGAATATGCTGTTGCGTTCTTTATTATTTATTAATATTATTTCAACCTTGTTTTTCTACTAAAAGCATTTAAGAACAGCTTGTAGGCTTCCTGGTTGGTAGAAAACAGTGTGTTGAATGAGATAAACTACAGGCAGTCCTCAACTTACAACCACAAGTGGGAACAACAGAATTTCTGTTGTTGAGGAAAGCGGTTCAGTGAGTTGTGCCTGATTTTATGACCATGATTGTTAAGCGAATCACTACAGTTGTTAAGTGAATGACATGGGAGTAAATCCAGCTTCCCCTGTTGACTTTGCTTGTCAGAAGCCAGCTAAGAAGTTCACAAATGGGGATCACATGACCCTGGAACAACTGTCGTAAATACAGGATGGGTGCTAAGTGCCTGAATTCTGATCATGTAACCCTTGAGATATTGCTGCAATCGTAAGGGTGAGGGCCAAACCATAAGTCCCTTTTTTCAGTGCTGTTATAACTTCAAATGGTCACTAAATGAATGATTTTAAATCGAGGACTACCAATGCAGGGCTCTTAACACTTAAACAGGGTTCTTAACATTCTTATTTCTGCTTTAAGATGCATGAAGAGTGATTGCATACCAGATCTGGCAGCACATCCTTTTATGTCCTTTCCCTGTAAGGGGCAAGATCAAAATTATATAGAGTGGCGTTTTGCAACCTTGGCACCTTTAAGAGGTGTGGACTTCAATTCCCAGAATTCCCCGGTCAGCTTGCTGAGAAACATTTTGATAAAGAGATACAGTAGTTAGCATCCTAGGTTGGGCAGAAGGGGATCAATTAGGGATGGTGAGGATCTTAAGGCAGTGGTGAAATCTTGCCGGATCTATCCAGCTCGTGCAAACCGATAGCACCACCAGCGGGAGGCTCCACCCACCTTCCGGGACGTCATTACGTCCTGTTTTTGACCCTCTGTGCATGCGCAGAAGGCTCTGCACATGAGCAGAAGAGGCGCACACGCTCACATTCCTGAACCGGTAGCGAAGGTAAGTGCATTTCACCGCTGCCTTAAGGTATCTACTGGTAGTTCAATGTGCCACCTGTTGTGGGCATTTGAGCAGTTTAGCACTGACTGCAGAAATTGGATGCTGTTGGACACAGGAGCAAGGGGTGGGGAAGAATTTGGCAACCTTGACTGTGCAGTGATAATATTGCCCTCCCTTTGACTCCCCCTCCCTATCAATCTTTAGGGCTATGAGGCAGGTCAATTCCTGCAAGTTCAGCCAGGATTTGCGGCAAGAACAAATTGTTTCATCGGGGTTCTTATATAACAGGGGATTACACAAATGAAACTATTCTATGTTTTTTGGTAAAGCATCTTATATTCTTTGTAAATGTGTTGAGGCCTAGAACTCTTTAGCATGGAGATTTAATTTGGGGGCACCAAATTGTGCCATTTTCCCTTCCACAAGACACAACCCTGCTTAAATTCCTGTCCCAGTTTTGTGGAGGAAGCATTAAAATAATAAATAAAGGAGACTTTCTCCTTTGTGCCATTTGCATCTTGAAACGGTGTTCTCTCAAATTCTGCTACCAGAGTATCCAACGTTATTGGGGACCATCTGTTGTCGTCAGTGTTGTGCCAAAAATTATGTTATACTTTCTTGAGATGTTGAGATTCTTGATCTTTTCCTACAAGAGGAGATTCTGTTTTTCTTTATAGCTAAATTTTGACTTACAATCATAACTGAGCCCAAAATTACTCTTGTTAAGCAAGACAGTTGTTAAGTGAGTTACTGTAATTTAAAACGGCCACTAAATGAATGATTGTAGGTCGAGGACTACCTGTATTTCTGAAAAGACTGGAAAATTGTGCTCATGTTTGGATTGGGGTGTTTCTGACCTGGTTTTATTATTGCAAATGGTCGAAAATCCAACCACAAGAGCTGCGTTTCTCAACCATAGCAAAGTTAAGATATGTGGACTTCAACTCCCAGAATTCCCAAGCCAGAATATTTTAAAGTTGCCAAGATTGAGAAACGGTGAACCAGAGATCATTATTGTTTTGGAGATGTACCTTTCTATCTTTTAGAAGCATCTGTGGTCACCAACATTTTCCAGTCTCGAAAAGTCCCATAGGAGGAATGGTACAATAAATGGCAGAACATTTGAAATTAAAAAACCTGGTCACACCTTGTGACTAAATAAACACAAAAATTAAATACTCCATCCGTGGGACTGTTACCAACATTCTTTTCAGTGGTGAAATCCAAAAATTTTTACTACTGGTTCTGTGGGCGTGGCTTGGTGGGCATGGAGTGGCTTGGTGGGGGTGGCAGGGAAATGATACTGCAAAATCTCCATTCCCACCCCATTCAGGGGAAGGAGACTACAAAGTCTCCAATCCCACCCCACTCCAGGGGAAGGATACTACAAAATCCCCATTCCCTCCCCACTCCTGAGGGAAGGGTATTGCAAAATCTCCATTCCCGTCCCACTCTGGGACCAGCCAGAGGTGGTATTTGCCGGTTCTCCAAACTACTCAAAATTTCCACTACCGGTTCTCCAGAACCTGTCAGAACTGGCTGGATTTCACCCCTGATTCTTTCGTTTTTTTCCCTTTGAAAGAAAGTTTGAAAAAGCTTGGTCTGTGAGAACTGACCACTTTAAAGAATACAAGGTTTATTTGCTGCATAGCACCAGCCACCTTAAGGTTGTGAATAAAATTAGCTTATTCTTTGCCAACAGACAAGGGCAAACTGATTGTTAATTGGGGCTGGGAAATGTTCCCCACTTACAGCATGATGAATGAAAATTCTCCATGTGAGGAGAAGATGGTTCAGGGTGTGCCTAGTGCAAACGCTAAATCTGTAAGACCTGCTTTTCTTAAAACTTTTATGTCTCTTGGATTTCTACAAATTCAGTTTATTGGCTAGGGCAGTGTTAGAGAATGTAAGTGCCAGTTGCATGTATTACAAAAAGGCAATAAATAGAATCTTGTGGGGGGGAAAAGACATATTGTGGGGGGCAAGCCTCATGCAATTCATTTATTTTAGTAAGTACGTCAGCTTTATTACAAATATAAAGATAGGTTATTTTTATTTGTAGTTTTGTGATGTGTTTCCTCAGTGTAAGAACTACACTCATGACCATAATTAAGCCCACAATTTAGGTCATCATTTGTGATGCTCATAAATCGTGTTACCATTTTACAATCTTTTTTGCTATGGTCATTAAGTGAACGCAATGGATATTAAGCAAATGCTGTAGTTGTTAAGCAAACCTATTGTTCACAATGAGGCATTTTTTTGCCGGAAAATGGAAGTAAATGCCAGCTTTTGGCAAAACATCATAAATTGCGGCCAATGACTGCAAATGGTAGTAAACAGCCAGTTTGGTCTGGTGATTAAGGCATTAGGCTAGAAAACAGGAGATCATGAATTCAAATCCTGCCTTAGCCATGAAAGGTGGCTGGGTGACTTTCGGCCAGTCACTCACTCTCAGTCCAACCCACTTCACAGGGTTGTGAGGAAAATAGAATAAGAAAAGTATGTTGGATAAGTTTGGTCCCCCCCTCCTTGGTTTGTTGTAAAAATAATAAAGATGTGGGTACAAATAAAATAAAAAAAATGCAAGGCAGTTGCTGAGTGTCCAAAATACAGTCACATGATTACTTGGGGTGGGCTGGATGTCAGATGCAGGTTATAAATCCCATTTTGGGATCTGCTGTAACTTCAAATGGTTGCTAAGTGACTGGTCATAAGTCAAGGACTACCTCCATAGTACAGTACAGGTAGTCCTTGATTTACAACAGTTCATTTAGTGACCTTTCAAAGTTACAGCAGCACTGAAGAAAAGTGACATGACCGTTTTTCACAACTATGTAGCATCCCCATGATCATGTGATCAAAATTCAGATGCTTGGCAACTGGTTCATACTTACAACTTTTGCTGGGTCCCAAGGTCAGGTGATCACCTTTTGCAACCTTTTGACAAGCAGAGTGAGTGGGGAATCTAGATTCACTTAACAACCGTGTTGCTAACTTATCAACTGCAGTGATTCACTTAACAGCTATGGCAAGAAAGGTCGCAAAATGGGGCAAAACTCACTCAACAAATGTCTCGCTTAACAACAGAAATGTTGGGCTCAATTGTGGTCATAAGTCAAGGACTACCTGTACTTCATTTTTCAAGCCTCCTTTAAATAGAGAGTTTGGGGTGGTCATTAGAAAGGTAGGGAGGTCATTAGACATCATGAAAAATACAAATGATGCAGTTAACATTGCCATGGTGGTGCAGTGGTTAGAGTGCAGTACTGCAGGCTACTTTATCTGATTGCAATTTGGCAGTTCAAATCTCACCAGGCTCAAAGTTGACTCGGCCTTCCATCCTTCCGAGGTCGGTAAATGAGGACCGATATGCTGACTCTGTAAACCACTTAGATAGGGCTGTAAAGCACTGTGAAGTGGTATATAAGTCTAAGGGCTATTGCTATTCGCAGCCCCATTCCTTGTGACTCGCAAAGGCCAAGGGTGTAATCCCTGGCATCAAAAATACTAGCCTGCTTCTGCAATATGTTCAGTCCTCCATATGCTGCAGCAGCCGTTTCCTCTGAATATCTACATGTGCATAGGAGAGAGGACGCTGTCTCTGTAAGAGAAGAGTCCCTTTGCATTTCATCGCTCCGATCCCCAGCGCCATCTGTTAAAAGAATCCAGCTGATGGGAAGATTTCTGGGACTTACATCAAACCAATCCTGGGTAGATTACTTGCTTTAATAGGATCATAAACTATTTTTCTCTTATAACTGGCATTCATTCCCAGAGCCAAAGTCAAGAGATCAGAAGACCTTAAAAACCGCCTCTCTCTCTCTCTCTATGGGCCTCTCCCAGATGGTGTGCTGGTAACCGCTCTCCACTTTGTTGTAATTGCATGGGCAAAAGGCCAAACAACGAAAATTTGTCCCCAGTAGGGGAATCCTCTTCTTCCCCCAGCGGCAAAACCCCGGTTTCTTTGTCTTTGCAAAAAGCCACGATGACAACCTGGCAGCTTTGTTTCCTCACTTTCCAAGCTTAAGAGCTTGTCATTTTGGACCGTGAGTCAGATGTTAATAACCAAGCAGGTTGCTCAGAACATATGCAGAGTGTTTCGCTTTTGAAGGAGAGCTTAGAGGTCTGTCATCAGAAACATTTTTTTTAAATAAGAAAATCATCACACAACAGCGAGACATAAGTACCGGTTACCTAACAAGTTTGAAAAGAACTTAATTGCACCTCCTATTCATACAATTTAAATCTTGCTATATACATTCAAATAGGAAACTAATGCTTGTCTGTTATTCCATTGCTCTAAACAGTAGTCATTCATCAGCATCGAAGGAAGAAATAAGTTTTGTTCCTAGTCAGATAGAAGCTGACTTGCACACTGCTGTAATTTTACAGGTTAATGGAAACCAGAGACTTAATAAAGTTAAATTTAAGAATCTGAGACTGCAGATTTTCTTCCCGCTATAGCTATAGCCCATAGACAATTATGGGATGAGTGTCTGGAATCCAACAATTCAAGGGACATACTTCTGCAGAGTGTAAAGCAATGCAATGGTTACAGCTGTCTGGCGAATTCTGGGAGTTGAAGTCCACGTGTCTTAAAGTTGCCAAGTTTGAAAAATGCTGAGTTGCAGGATCAGGCTTAATTCTAAGTTTAAAGACCCAACAGATAAACTTTCACCAATAATGTTGTGTGTTCGAGCTTTCTGTCTTTTTCTTTCCATAACCTACCTGGCAGTGCTGTTGTAAAGTTAAAATTGGAGGAACGGCTTGGAAGAAATTTGGCACGTAAATCTAGTGAAGAAATATTTCTTTGGCTGCCAACTTTAAGAGCCTGGTTTTCTTTTAATTCGCTTCCAGGCCCAGCAGGGTTTACCAAGCACTGGCATTCTAGATATCTCGCCAATCAGGAAACAGAGCAGCACAAAACTGTTTTTTTCCCCATTCCAAGTGGGGCAATCAAATTTCAACAAGCCAGAGAAGAAAGAGGTGGAGATAGGCTTCAAAATGGCAGGGCAGGTCTGTGCTGGTTATGAGCTGAAGTGTACAGCTCTCTCTGCTGCTAAGCGCCTGGTGTTGCCAATTGATGGATCAGGTCACAAGAAGCAGGCCCGGGCAAGCTACTATGGCCCCACCCTCCTTTCCCCTACCTCCCACTATTCCTGTTCTTATTGAAGAAACAACCTATTGATTTTGTTGGCTGGGTCATTTATATCCATTATATTCCTTTGTCCATCCTTCCCCACAACATTTCAGGTGATTTATTTTAACCCTTTTCTTGCTGTTGGGCTGGGTATCTGCCAGGGGTACAGATGCCAGTTCCTTTAGAAAAAAATAATTTGGCTCTTTGCACCTTTCGCTGAAATCTTTAGCAGGAATCCGCGTGCACGCACACACACAAAAGCCATTTTCTATTGCAGTGCTTAGGATGTGAAATTCCTTGCCTTGGCAAGACCTGTTTCAACTTACTGGAAAAATACAGTATTTGTCTCCTTTTTCCTGAAATTGAGAAAAACAGCGAGACGTTCCAGAAAGATTATATTTGGTCCATCTATGTGGTCCTGTTTCTCCCGAGATCTATTGGACTATTGTACTACTTTCATTAAGTGAAAAATGCAGTATTTGTCTCCTTTTCCTGAAATTGAGAAAAACAGTGAGATGTTCCAGAAAGATTATATTTGGTCCATCTATGTGGTCCTGTTTCTCCCGAGATCAATTGGACTATTGTACTACTTTCATTAAGTGGAAGATGTGAATTTAGGATTTGTTACTGCAGAGGAAAACAGGCAGTGAACTGCTTCATTAGTGAAATGGTTATAATCTATTGCTGTTAAGATAAATAATAAAACCCAACTAAGTTTGATAAAATCATGGTTCCTGCTTCTGAAATCTCATTACTCTATCTGTTTAATTAAAGAGGCTTCACTAATGCACAGTTCATAATAATTTATAATCTGGTGTACTCCTTATACACGATAAATTTTTACATGTATAGTTTCTGATCTTTTATTTACATGGTACTGTAGTAGGTTTTTTTTTTAGTATTTTCTTTATTTTTTTATATGTATCTTGGAGTTATGTTAATAGAACTACCAGATATTGTAAACAGATAAATAAATGGATGAATGAAGAAAGAAAGGAAGAAAGAAAGAAAGAAAGAAAGATTTCTGTTTAAAAAAGTGAAATTGTTAGATGATTGAATGTAGAAACCTTTAACCAATTTTTTTTTAAAAAAGAGCAATCACTTTTAGAATTAAAAGAATTAGGTATTTACAATAACTGCAGGGGAAAACATTGCAAAGCACATATTGTCCATCTGGAAGTAATATTTTTCTAAAATGGCACCTATTGTGAAGTTATATTATCTTTTTTTAAAAAATCTTTTTTTCTTCAGAGTTATGGAAGTGTCAGTATAGAGCTTGGAGTGCAACACTGCTAAACTCAATGGGATTTACCTCTAAATAATAATGTCGAGGTTTGTTACTTAATCAGTGGATTTTAAACTAGATTCCTCAATTATATATGAGAAGTTTTCCCGAAGGAATCTGTAGTTCTCATTATGATTTGTCTGGGAGAGAGAAGAGAAAAGAGATTATATTGGTAGTGGTAATAACAAAAATAATAATACATTCAAACAGACAAGCACCTGCCACATAACACTCCACACTTAACAATTGAGAATAAGAAACATAAAAAAAAGTTTGGGTAGTAGGTGTGGCAGCATCTGGAGACAACAGAAGAGACTAGAAAGAACTGGAGAAAATCACAAAATACAAAGTTCTGCAAAGGTAGTACCAATAGTCATAGGCCCCTTGAATGCAATCCCAAAACAACCAGAGTGCTACTTTGAACATCATCAGCATTGACAAAATCACCGTAAGTCAATTTCAAAAAACAGCTTTACTCAGGACAGCTTACAACAATACCTCTAAACACCATCAGACATCCACATCTTCCTGTCCCAGGTCCATGGGAAGGACTCGGTAGGCAGACAAAAATGCCAAATCCAGTCCGAACATCTGGCTGACTGCAAATAGATAATAAGCAGGTCTAGAATATCTATGTGGTTGCTAAGAATCGACAATGATTTGATGGCATGTAATCATAATCCACAACTGAAAAAGTGTGTACTTTTAAACAAACGCCAAACTATAAATTTATCGTAAAGGACTAATAAACTTGGGAGGTGCAATAGTTCCCTGATACGTCCATTGCTATTTCTCCCCAGAAATCCCTCAGAACTACTTTGATGAGGGTGTGTTTTTTCAAGGGAATTTCTGGTGAGATGGGCTGCGATGACTGAGGGTCTGATGCTGCTGTATATGGATAGGCGGGAGATCCCGCAAACAGGTATGCCAAGATTTGGGCATTCTTTTCCACGGGTTTCAGAGAGCTTTTCAGACCTTTTTAATTTAAACTATTTTAAACCTCTTACAGACATTGCAACCCATTTTTCCTATTTCCTGCCTAAAAATGACTGCAGTCCCACTGCTGACGGCACAATTCTGATCAGAGGGGGCTCCAGGGCTTGCAGGCTGCAGATTGCCCACCTCTCTAGAAAAGAAAAATGGCAATTGCCAGGATGAACACCTGCTCTCTGTGCACTCGTCCACCTTTTCCTGCTGCCACTGAAGGTTGGCATATGGACTCCTTCAGCTTTATTCCAGCCAAACAGTGGTGGTGAGTTTTAGAAGGGAGGGAGCATCACAGCAACACTGAGGAAATTTAGCAAGATTGTCGTAGTGTGGAAATAAAATGTGGGGAAATTTGCTCATGTGCTCGTTTTTTTAATTCTGTGTATAATGCTGCTTGTATACAATTAATGTACAAATGATAGTAGGGAGTGATGTCCTGCCTCAAATCCTTTATAGAGATAGTCCTCGACTTGCAACCATTTATTTAGTGATTGTTCTAAATTACAATGGCACTGAAAAAAGTGATTTATGACCGTTTTTCACATTTACAACCGTTACAACATTTTCATGGTCATGTGATCAAAATTCAGGTACTTGGCAACTGGTTCATATTTATGACAGTTGCATTGTCTCTGGGTCATGTGATCATGGTAATCTTCCCAGCCATCTTCCAACAAGTAAAGTCAATAAGGGAAGGTAGATTTGCTTAACGACCACATGTTTCAATTAACAACTGCAGCTTAACAATTGTTTAAAGAGAGCATCAGCACCATAAAACCAACCAGCCAAATGTCTGTCAACTCCAGCACAATAAAAGAATTATTTTGTCCCAAACAGCTTCATGAAACCCCTGCCTTCCACATACATACAGATTGTCCTTGATTTATGACCATAAGTGGGCCTGAAATTTTAATTGCTAAGCAAAGTGATTCTTAAATGAGTCCTATTAGATTTTACAGTCTTTTTTGCCAAGGTTGTTAAGTGAATCACATAGTCCTTAAGTAAATTCAGCTTCTCTTACTGACTTTGCTTGCCGGAAGCCAGGTAGGAGAGCTGCAAACAGAGTTCATATGACTTTGAGATGCTGCACCGGTCATAAGTGCAAGGACCACTTGTAAGTCAATTTTTTCAGTGCCATTGTAACTTTGAACAGTCACTAAACAACTGGTTGTAAGTAGAGGACTACATGTCCTTCAACCTCGGTATCTTTCAAATGTGGATTTCAATGCCGGGAATTCCATAGCCAGCCATGAAATCCACATATTTTACAATTAACAAGGTCCAGCATGATTTTTTTTTTAAAAAAAGGACATTTAGAGACTTTGAGTTATAAAGAGTGACCCTGTGGATAACGATATGTTACAATAACCATAGTTTTTATTAGGAATAGTGCAGAAAGAACATTTAACTTCTTGAATTTATTTATTTGCTGCATTAAGTCACACGTTTGCTCGTTCAGCATAGACTGGGGGTCTTGCTTTGTTCTGTCCGTAAAATAACTTGCCCAATGTCACCTAGTGATCTCTATGATCAAGGGGGAACAAATGAAAACTCAACCTTTCCAGGAAATGGAAACTTAACTACTTTATGAAACCATCTTGTATTAACAAATTGGAGTTTAAATTAGCACCTGATTTAAGGCATAGATGATAAACCTAGTAATGGACATCATTTCTGAGAGTACGCACACAAAGAATCTGGCTGCTTAGCAGAGAAACTACTATCCCTGTAATACTGCAGACAGTGAAGGATTAAGAGGGTCTTAATGAATAAATTGAACATCTGTGTTGTCCAATGCTTCTTGCTGTATCAATCTAATGAGTACAGGATGATTATTTCAAACAGCAGGGACACCATAGCAAGATGTTGGTGGTAGATAAGATCCGTCTTCTTTGTAACTGGTGGAATATTTATAGAGACTGACTACTTTTGGAGTTGCATGTTTGTGAGATTATGATTATATATATACAGCGTGTGTGTTTGTGAGTGTATGCTTCTCATTTGAGCAAGACAGCTGAAATTTGGCACCGGCATGGTTTAAAACAAGCTGCTTATTAGACAGACTCTAAAATGGAACATATATTCATGTGATTTTTCTTGAAGCGGGTGATATGAAATATGTTTTAGATTAAGAGTTCTTTTTGCTAGTTAGAAAAGTGGAATTTGCTGCATACAGCCCAGGAAACTTATTTAGATTAATTCTCATGTCAGAAACAAAAATGTGAATGTCAATCATTAGAAGCACTGATCCTGCAGATATAATGAAAATGATATTTTAATATATCTCGATCTATCTCTCACCTGCCCGTGGCTTTTATAATATATGACCAAGAAGGTTTATCAGGAATTTACCAGCCGCCTACACTTTTATTCCCGAAGATCTATCTGGCAATCATAATTTGCAAAGGTAGCATTAATCCCAGGCACTGTGCCGAAAATTAGTTTTACAGGCCTTCTAGATAGTTTTTCTTGCTACTCCTGTGTAATTGATTGGGGGGGATGGAACAGAATGATTTTACTTTCTTCTGTCTCCTTTTATTCCAATTTTGAATCTGAAGTTAAAACCAGAACCTTTTTAGTTCCTTTACCTTGTTTCCTTAATGTCCCTTTCTCACAAGCATGTTCAAATTAATTCATTTTATATATTTTTATTTATTCATTTATTAGACTTGTATGCTGCCCTTCTTATGAATGAAAAGCCAGTAAAACATTACACAATAAATAACAATAATAATAGCATGCAATGAACTGTAATAATTTATAATTAAAAGATGGGGAGGAAGAGAACAAGATGCACATTGGGAGAGATGGGTGTGTGTGGTTCTTTTCTTAATCTAATAACCACCCCCAGAGTAATACACTCCCATTGGGGTGCAGGAGGTAATAATAAAAATAATAATAATTTATTAAATTTATATGTCGCCCTTCTCTCAGTGACTGAGGACAACTCACAACAATCAAACAAAGGAATTATAATGAAATTAATATAACATAAAAGATGAAGATGAAATGTTTAGTAAATGTCTTTCCATGCAGCTGCGCTGTATAGCACGACATGGAAGTGATACAGAGGAATGAATGGTAGATGTATGTTTTTTTGTGTGTGTGCATTACTCTTTCACGCTACCCTGCAACACGTGCTAATAATACATATGTCAGTATGGAGGGTTCATGCCTAATGCACTGATCTTAATCGCGCTTACTCATTTGTGGGCATCAGAAATAAATAAATGTGTGATCCTGTCAATTTAAAATAAAAGATTTTAAAACCTCTAATCAAAGCTTGTACCCTGATCCTTAAATTGAAAACCTTCAATTCCTGGCTTACAGTATACAATTTTGCACCAACCCCAAAACTAGACTGCGTGTTACGGCTGATTTCCATTGTGAACAATTTTCTGAAAATCGAGTTGGTGAAAAAGTTGTTTTGGGGGGGGAGCAAAACTTTTGCAAATAGCAGTAGGAGAAAGGAGGGGAAGTCACTTTGTGAGCCTGTTGTGCCTGTTGTGTGCACTGAAGTACAACAGGGAAGTTTTCCTAGCCTTTTTTTCCTCTCTTGTCTAATCCATTCTTGCTAGCTTTTCAGTTTCTCTTTGAGCTCAGACAACTCACTCCCATTTCACAGACCCTTCTGGGAGGTGTGCTTTCCTTCTTTGCCAACGATAGTGGCTCCGTGCTAAATTTAAAAATAAAAAAGGATAAGGAGGGAAGATTCGCCACCCCTGCCCTGGCACCGTTTCCTCTCTTTGGCTGCTATGCCGCTTTTCTGCAGGACAGCTGGAGAAATTCACGGCACTTTTTCAAAAAGATGGTTGCCAAGAGAGGAAGGAGGGAAAATAAACTTTTTGAAGCAAGGGAAGCGGCACATATAATTGTGCTTTTCTGCCTTCAAAATGGCCGCCGGGGAATGGAAGTGTGCGTGGAGAGGGGAAATTGGAGAAAAGGAGCAGGCGGGGAAGGTTGGGGGGCCTGGAGAGAATTTATTTAAAAAACAAAACAAAACCAGCTTGCAAGAGCCAAAATTCCACTTAAGTAAACAGCCTGTGAACTGCATGTTCTTTTCTTTTCTGGTGCATTCTGTTGCAAACTTTGCGTTTTTCTTCCCGTCTCGTTTCTTTCTTTTTCTTCTTCTTCTCCTGTTTCCGTTTAAAAACAATTATTGATTTCCAACTTGCCGTGGACACGAAAAGATTGGATTGCAAAATGTGTGTGTGAAGGGGGGGCAGAAAAACAGAGAATGTTATGCATTTATTGCTTTAAAAATGCTTTCGGTTACTTCAAGTGAATGCCTTATTTATTTGTTTGCTTATTTATGTCAGGATCAGTGGAAAGCCAAGTTTTTTCGGGAGAGAAAAGTTTCCTCAAGTTGTGGGGGAAATTATATTCTCCCTCCCTCCACCCAGCCTTGCTATAACAAGCACGTAATTTTTTTAACTCTGTGCATATGTATTGGTGAAAGCAATACATATCTGAAGAAATATTTTCAGAGAGTTTTTGTTTTTCCTGCAAGCCTCAAGGCTCCATTTGACTGCTTCCCACCCTGGGAATCTTAACTCGGCACAAAATGGCCGCATTGGGGAAAGACTGGCATGTGGGGGGCACACAAAATGGCCGCGCCTGCTTAGTGACATGAACTGGGGAGGTGCTGCCTGAAATTCTTCTCTAAGATCATCCTCATTCGGTGGGTTTCAATGATCATCCCCCCCTCCCCAATGAAATGAAGGACCAATTCCTTCGGCACGGATGTCTCCTCTTTTGCATGATGGGGCAGTCTGACCGAAAGCCAGCTCCTAGCTTAGCGAAAGTTTCTTTGCAGCACGGCGAAAAAAAAAAAAGTGTGCTTCCAAATTCCTCTTTTGGATCCGTGTGCGAGAGGGGGAATGTGGAAATGCCGCCAGGCTGATTGGCAAAGCTGCAGCTTCTTGTTTTGACTGGGGTGACTCTCGGTTTGGAAGATCGGGCAGAGGCAGCCGAGTGAAATGCCAACGGCCGAGCTGGCAGCAGCGAGAGGGAGCAATGGCCGTGTGAGGGACAGGAGGGAGTGTGTGTGTGTGTGTGTGTGTGTGTGTGTGTGTGTGTGTGTGTGTGTGATAGAGAAAGATGGCAGGGGAAAAGTATTTGGCATGCAGATACCTGGCTTGGGCCCAGTTTCTGCAGCCAAGTATCGGCTCGGATAAAGGAAAATATGGGCCAGACTTTAAAGGACGGGTGAGAACAGCCGCCATTGCTAAGCTAGGCCTTTTTGGCTGGCTGAGGAACCTAGTTCACCTCAACAACATTTTTTGACCACCTGTCTAATTTTTTTTTTTACTTAAATAAATAAATAAATAAATGCACCAAAGGATTTTGCAGGGAGAAGCTGACAGGAGGTGTATTTGGCAAGTCCAGGATTGGATTTTGTGTTTTCACACACAACGGTGTGTGCATCAGTGGATAGGCGAGGTACTAATTCCTGCAAATACTTTAAGGCAAAATTGCTGAGGCAATGCAAATTATTTTTTTTAAATTAGGTCCAGCCAATACAAAATTGCTGTCTTGTAATCTACTTTCCCCCTTCTTGATCTTCCTTCCTTCCTTTAAATTTCGAGACCTACCTGTTCGCCAATAACTGTAAGCAGCTTGCAATTAAAGCAAAAGACCGCTACAGTAATACAAATAAACATGGTCATTTTGGTCTTTCAAGTAGGAAGATTTTTTCTGTGTATCACATAAGCCATCTAACCATCTTTTTTTTGTTTGTTTACATTTATATCCCGCCCTTCTCCGAAGACTCAGGGCGGCTTACAATGTATAAGGCAATAGTCTCATTCTATTTTGTATATTTTTACAAAGTCAACTTATTGCCCCCCCAACAATCTGGGTCCTCATTTTACCTACCTTATAAAGGATGGAAGGCTGAGTCAACCTTGGGCCGGGCTTGAACCTGCAGTAATTGCAGGCTACTGTGTTCTAATAACAGGCTCTAACAGCCTGAGCTATTCCGGCCCTTATCTTAAAAAAGGACAAGCTAAACTAATAAAATCTGAAAATGAAAGTGCCTTCCTAGACCTTGAAAAGTGGAGAGCCTTGACAGATCAGTTGCATGATCTGAACTACTTAAATCAGAATTTAGCACAGAAAAGAAAAATATGAATGTTGTTTTGGTCTCAAAGTCAATGGAGAAGAGTTGCAATCCAAGAGAAAAGATGAAGAACTCACTGGCCTTGACTGTTGAAAACTGAGGGTCACCCTGGTTCCCTGTGTGGTCATGGACAACGTTGGGAAACTATAATCCTCTAAAACAAACATTACCCTCCAAAATTCTCTTTAAAAACAGCATTATATTTGCCCATCTGGCATTTTCTAAAGATGCTGGATTACAATATCCATCACCCCCAAGAGGTAGCAAATGATACTGTATAGATGCGTGCATTTTTCTAGGCCTTCCAGGCTTAGCCATCTTTTTTTTTTTAAAGCAGTTTAGTTCTTTTTATTCCTAGACCTAAGCAGACCCCATTAACTTTCTAAGATGCATTTATACCCCCATCCACCCCTATCATATCAAATTCTGCATCAGGAATGCCAAGAGATCAGGTTGATTGATACCAGAGTCCTAAGCCAAAGATATGAAGCACAGAATCTCCTCCTCTGCACATATTGTCTCCTGCCCATGACTTATCCATGACAGGTAGTCTGGCAAAGTAGTGCCCCTCCCATTCAATATTAATGCATCACTCTTGCCCAAGTAAAATTGTAAAATTTGAGAGATCGTCTCATCCTACTGGGGTTGGCTCATCCCACCCGTGTTGGCAAAGGAGTAATGCTGCAGTCCTGTCGGCCTGAGCCGATGGGGTCCATCACACCTGCCCCCTGGAACATTTTGCCCCCTAGAATTCGGTTGCCCCCAACCCTCCCAGTAAGAGCCTAAAGACTTGGCTGTGCCAGGTGGCTTAGGGCTTCATTGGGGAAGCATTACAGTTGAGGTGGTTGACAATAGATCCCACGTGAGTTCCCCGCAATCCTGCTGCTGCTTCCCCAATTTTTTAATTGTGTTTGGCTTTTGGATTAACATATATGTTTTTTAGTTCATATAGTTTTTATATTTTATGATTGTAAACTGACCCAGAGTTACCTTGAGATAGGTAGGCAGCTAAATGAACAAACAAACAAACTTATCTGCTGAAGAATGTAGGGATGGTGTGAGTATTATGGTACTGGTCAACATTTTTATTACCTACAGAGCTGCTGAGATCCTATCACGTCATTGCTAACTGTAGTAACATGCCCCACCCCAACCGCACGGGTGGGAAGCGTTCAGAAATGGGTGGCAGTGGGTTCTGCTCGGCATCTGCAGCTGTGCAAGAAAACGGAATGCCCTTGGTTGGCCGGCTGGCAGGTAGTTTGGATGGGAATTTCAGAAGTATTGCTAACAGCAAGGGAATGCTTCATGTGTTACTCATGCAAATAGGGAAATTGGGGTGCAAGGGACCCAATGTGCTGAACATAATTTAGGAAACCGGGAGGCTCCTTGTATAGTTTAGTATTCCAAATACTCACATCAGTATGGGAAGCGTTTTCCAAATCATGATATAGGTAGTTATTGACTTACGACCATAACTGAGCCCAAAATCTCTGTTGTTAAGTGAGTTTTGCCCCTTTTTATGACCTTTCTTGCCGCAGATGTTAAATGAATCACTGCAGGTGTTAAGTTACTAACATGGCTGTTAACTGACTCTAGGTTTGCCATTGACTTTCCTTGTCAGAAGGTTGCAAATATGAGTCAGTTGCCAAGCATTTGTATTTTGATCACGTGACCATGGGGATGCTACAGTGGTTGTAAGTGTGAAAAATAGCCATACATCACTTTTTTCAGTGCCAACTTTAAGCAGGCCACTAAACAAATTCTTTTAAGTCGATGACTATCTGTATATTGCTACAATACAGTTTTTCAGTAATTTCTGCTGCCCTAATTTTTGGATCAAGGGATTATTATCCTTCTTTGTTTTATTTTATCCAAGCTTATTGTTTACGATCTTGATTTTAGCATTTGCTCATCTCTTGCTTGATTGGTTCTTCAGTGCTCGCTTAAGATCTCGCTTTTACATCACTACCGTATAATGTTTATAGATTTCCATAGTAAAGGATTTAAGTGGGTTTTCAATCATGATTGGCTTTTTTTCCAGAGCCTTATGGACAACACTGTTGTTGTTGTTTTCTGGCCAGGAAGAGCACTATGACATTATTGTGGATAGGGCAGAGCAGAAAACAATTAAAAAGTAAACAACTGGACAAGGAGTCCCCACTTAAATGACATTAAAAGGCTGATTTGTCTTTATAAATTGAGAGAAAAGAAGGGCTACTGAATTTCTGTGATGCAATGAAGAGGAGAACTCTAAAAAGCTACAATGAGGCTCATCAATGGAATAAGTCAGATAGTCCTCATTTAGCAACTGCCTTGTATAGCAACCTTCGAGGTTATTGTGGTGATGGAAAAATAACTTTTTGACCAGTCCTTGCATTTACAATGTTTGCAGGTTGGCAAAGCCAAGGAAAACTGAAGTAAAATCATAAGCACATCAGGGTTTCACTTAATGACTGCTTCACATAATGCACGTTGCTGGTCCCAATTGTTGTCACTAAACAAGGAATACTTTAATTTCCAATTCATTAACTATATTTTTATCCACACTCTTCAAGTAACATATTGGTATGATTCTGTGGTCATTGTGCACACTTATCTCGTACTGGGTGATGTACCTTCTCCCACACTTCCCCCCACCTTCACAACTGAATAGTGATATTCCTGCTGGTGCCTCTATTGGGCAAATATGCAAGTCTATACAGGTAGTCCTCAACTTGCAACACAGTTCATTTAGTGACCACTCAAAGTTAAAATGGCACTGAAAAAAAGTGACTTATGTCTGTTTTTCATACTTATGACCATTGCAGCGTCCCTATGGTCACATGATCAAAATTGGGACATTAGGAAATTGGCTCATATTTACGAAGATTGCAGTATCCTGGGGTCATATGATCACCTTTTGCAACCTTCTGACAAGCAAAAATGTTGGGGAAGCCAAATTCATTTAACTGTGTTACTAACTTAACAACTTCAGTGATTCACTTAACAACTGTGGCAAGCAAGTCATAAAATGGGGCAAAAGTCACTTCACAACTGCTTAGCAACAGAAATTTGGGGCTCAATTGTGATCATAAGTCAAGGATCACCTGTGCAGGTAGAATGACTTTGCTGTTATTATACTGTATGCAGAATAGTAATAAAACAAGTACTGGAGTCTTAGGAAAATTGGCTGCGTCAGGTGAACTGGAGCAGCTCAAGCATCTCTCTCACTTTACACACACACACACACACACACACACACACACACACACACACACACTTTGGGGAGGGGGGGAAGATAATAAAAAGACACTTTAAAATGTTCCTGGCTGCATCAAGGATATTCAGGGACGTGTGGATTCTAGCCAAGGGTTGCTGCATAAGAAAGTGAGGGATCAGTATGTGTGTGTGTGTGTGTGTGTGTGTGCGTGTGAGTTCGTGCTATGGGAAGAAAGTAAAAAGAGGCTCGATTGAAAGGAGGAGGTGGTGGGTTGGCTAATCCAGGATGCTAGTAGGAACCTATAGTGCTGACCTCAGCGTCTGCACTGACTGCCCAAAGAGCTTGATTATTTTTAGATAAGATGAAAAGCAGAGCGAGAGAGAACGAGGAGTTCTGGGATGCAGCCCATGTGAGGCGTGAGTTGTATTTCTGATGAGGGAAGGGAAAGCAGGAGGTGGGAAGGGTGGAAGAGAGGAGGGTTTTGTTTCAGTGGCCTTCGCTCCTGCTGTCTGCACAAGTCCCTCTGGCTCTTTTCTCAAGTTGAGAGGTTCAGCCCTTGCCTTGGATTCAGAACTGGTCACATTCAAAGGAACTTCCAGAGTGATCTAATCACCTCCCCTAGTCTAAGCCTGCCAATTTCTGGATGGTTTTGAAAAAAGGGTCATATACCTTTTGATGGCACGACCCCGAGCATCAGCATTTCTTCCCTCTGTTTAAAAAAAGTTCTTAAAAACAGAGAGCAAAAAGGGCACCTGACTGTGTGCAAAGTGCATTTCCTTTGAGAAGGGAACTAGCTGGACGTGGTAAGAGCAGGACCTCTGCAGGAATGATGCAATGCGAACGCTGCTGAATTAGGAGGAGAATTTATGCTTTTCATTCAGAAGACTGCATGCAGATTTCCCCAACCTTGGTGACCTTAGGATGTGTGGACTTCAACTCCCAGAATTCCCCAGCCAGCATGTTAGTTGCTACCATATGAGTAATCAGCAAGTTTCAAACTTACAAGAAACTCTATTTTGTTCTTTACTACAGTCTTCTGATCTACCACCTAAATCTTGCTGCAAAACAATGGCTCAGATAGCAGACTACAGGTAGTCCTTGACTTACAACCATTTGTTTAATGACCGTTCAAAGTTACAATGGCATTGAAACAAGAGATTTATGACCGTTTTTCACACAACCGTGAAGGCATCCCCTTGGTCACATGATTAAAATTCGTCCATTTGGTAATTGGCATGTATTTATGACAGTTGCACTGTTCTGGGATCATGAGATCACCCTTTGCAACCTTACCAGCCAGCTTCTGACAAGCAAAGTCAAGGGGGAAGCCAGATTCGCTTAACGGCTGCATGATTTACTTAACAACTGCAGTGATTCCTTTAACAACTGAGTTAACAACTGCCTTGCTTAGCAATGGAAATTTGGGTCTCAATTGTGGTCGTAAGTTGAGGACTGCCTGTATGGCCATTTTTACACAGCCACATTCATCACCTTGCAAACCCTGCATTTATTCTCTCAACAGCTTCCAATCGTACTCACCACAGCCCTAATAACAAGGGCCAGTTACAGCTTGCTCTTCCTTTAGTCCCATGTAGAAGTGTGCTAAAAAATGGCCAGCCCCTCATATCTTATCATTTTTTCACCATCCATGAGGTTTTGGAGAAGGAGCCTTGGGGGAGGGGAAGAGGCAGAAACCATTCCAAAATCGCTGGCGTGCAGTTATGAGAATTTTATGGCATTTTGGAAGCGTTGGCGTGTAGAATAGGAAAAAGAGCCACGGAACTAGGGAGACGATTCCAAGTGGAAGTTTCCACCGACTCTGTGGGAATTTGGGAGTATCAAAATTCAAAATGGAAGTCCTGAAATTTGAGATTTCAGGCGCAATGCCCCTATAAAAATCAACTCGGCTACTTGAAGGGTGACATTAGGAACAGTGGGAGATGGCACCGGCGCTCCAGGGACAGCCCCAAAGTGCCCCATGGAATAGCCCATGATTTGAGCATTCAGAAAAAAGAATCTCTGAGCGCAATCAGAACCGAAGAGCCCACGCAAATTCCTTTACACAAAAATTATTTTCTGGTGTCTCTCTCCCTCCCTCTTTGCAAGCTCCAGTTCTTGCATTCCTTTTCAGCAACTTGATTTCTCTGGGAAAGGATTCTTGGATATTACTGCTCTTGAAAGGAGAGTCAGAAATTTTGTTGCTGCCCAGTACCAAATTACTTCGAGACCCAACAGAATCTATCTGTACCCAAACTTGCAGGACGAAGAGCAAATACAGCCTAAGACCGTCCCATGTGTTCCCCATCTCTAAGGGGGAAGGATTGCATCAATGGGCAATGTTTATTTCATCATGCTCAAATAGACAGCACGGGGTTAGGATCCTTCGTGGCATCACATGCCTGGCTTTAGTGGCGCCAACAGAGTTCTGAGGTCAGGTGTTGCCTGCATGGCTGAGAGCCGAGGAAGGGAAGGGAGAGGAAGGGAAGGGAAGGGAAGGGAGGGCGAGGAGGGAGACACTTCATCTGCATTGGCGGCTCGTTAATCACCCACCCCGGCTGCGAAGTGAGTGCTGTCAAGGGAGGGCTGATTATGGGGAGGAGGGCAACCATTACTGCAAAAATTACATTACTCCAAGCACCCATTAGTGTTTGGCGGTTGCCGTAGCAACCTAGTAGGGCCTGGACTTGTGGTCGGCGGCCTCTGTTCATCTTTACCTTGATGAAGGAAGACTGAGGGTCTTGACAAAGGTTGCTACCAAGAGGTGCGTTCAGTGGTCTGAGGTGACCCAGCCACTGACCTTCCTTTGCCATCACCCAAGAGGAGCTCACACAGAGAAGAGGGGCTTGACCCCCAAGCACTAGAGGACAGGACAAGAAGTGATGGGTGGAAGCTTGTCAAAGAGAGTTCCCACATAGAACAGAATAACAGAGTTGGAAAGGACCTTGGAGGTCGTCTAGTCCAACCCCCTGCTTAGACAGGAAACCCTACACCACTTCAGACAAATGGTTATCCAACATCTTAAAAACTTCCAGTGTTGGAGCATTTACAACTTTTGGAGGCAAGTTGATCCACTGATTAATTCTTCTAACTGTCAGGAAATTTCTCCTTAGTTCTAAGTTGCTTCTCTTCTTAATTAGTTTCCACCCATTGCTTCTTGTCCTGCCATCAGATGCTTTGGAGAATAGCTTGACTCCCTCTTCTTTGTGGCAGCCCCTGAGATATTGGAACACTGCTATCATGTCTCCCCTAGTCCTTTTCATCAAACTAGACATACCCCGTTCCTGCATTCTTCATATTTTTTAGCCTCCAATCCCCTAACCATCTTTGTTGCTGTTCTCTGCATTCTTTCTAGAGTCTCAACATCTTTTTTCCATTGTGGCAACCAAAAATGAATGCAGTATTCCAAGTGTGGCTTTACCAAGGCATTATAAAGTGGCATTAACACTTCACGTGATCTTGATTCTATCCCTCTGTTTATGTAGCCTAAAACTGTGTTGGCTTTTTTGGCATCTGCAGCACACTGCTGGCTCATATTTAAATGGTTGCCCACTAGGAAATAAGGAGAAATTTTCTGACAGTGAGAACAATTAATGGAATAGTTTGCCTCCTGGAGTTATGGGTAGTCCATCACTAGAGATTTTCAAAAATGGACTAGTTAACTACTTGACCAGGATGGTATAAGAGTGCATTGCGGGGGGTTGGGCTAGAAGACCTCCAAGGTCCCTCCCAGCCCTATGATTCTATGTTCTGTGTTTTAAGTCAAAGTGTCTAATACTAAAATCCCCTAAGTTATATGAGAATTACCAGGCAGGAGACCTGGCCCCCACCCCAACTTTACACAAATCTTTTTCCCTTACAGCAAAAATATAATATTAAAACTACGTCTTTAATGCATGTTCTTGCCTCCCAAAATGAGTGGCTGTCTGAAAAAGCCACCTCGCTTTGTCTAAATAAATTTGACATTGTGTTTTGGTCAGCCAGCCCTATATGCTGCTATAAACTTACTGGTTATGGAAAGCAACTTTTGAAAGAAAAAAAACACCAAAACCAAAAAGAAGACAAATGTATGTGTGTAGACCCCGGTTGTGTAGAGCTGTAAAATGTAATGCACAATTTCTTTTCTTTTCAGATTCAGATCAAAGCAGCAGTCCCAGGACGGGAATCGGTTCTGACCAGGAGGACAGTAAACCCATAATCACGCTGGGTGAGCAACAGCAAAAAAAGGACAAAGGAAAGGTGTGGGTGAATGTATGAAGCTGTCGGTCTGTGGTTCCCTGGACTTACAATACAAATGCTGAAAGAATTAGGTGGGATGGTACCCTGGAACTTGGAACCGACTGATGGAAGGATGGATTCTCTCGAGGGTTAATCCAATCAGGAAATGAATTAGTAATGGAGAAGCACCTCAAGGCAGGCTTAGAAATAGGATTGGTTTGGAGTCCTGTTCTGTCTCTTCCCACCTTCTCAATTTAGTAAAAAAAAGGAACACTGGTTTATTCCAAACCAAATCAGACTCCACCACAGCCTTGAGGATAACATGGAATGAACACCCTCAACCAGCCTCGGTCATCAAATCTCTAAATCTGTGTTTCTCATCTGTGGCAACTTTTAAGATAATAGACAAATGGGAAAACCTATCAATAAAGCCAATCATGTCACTGTTAAATACAGACATCAGTAAAAACATAAATGAGTTTCAGAAAGGGACTGACAACCAGCTTGTAAAAACCACTTCAATTCGGTACTTTTTATATAAAGGCCTTCTTCAACCTCATGCTGTTAAAATTATTCCATCATCCAAAACTGACATAGCCAGTGGCTGTTATATAATATTAAATTATTTTAGGGTCAAACTTCTTTGGCTGGCTGCTTTCATAGACTCTTGTTCTTTTTGATCTAAAAAAATGGATAAATGATGAATGGGAGAAAAGAGTTTAAAAAGTATCCAGTCTGGAATATTTAGGATTAAATGCTAATTACCTGATTTATAGTATAAGAGGTTTCTTTCTCTAAGTCAAAACTTGACACTAAAAACATTGAACACTTCAGAAAAAAACCTGATTATTGTAGCAGTTTCTGAATGAGTCCAAAATCTCTTTTGCAGATGCAGCAGATTTTCAAGAGAATTTTGTTACGTCAGGTGTGTTCAGTGTCACAGAACTTATCCAAGTTTCCCGGAGTGAGTAGCTTGTATCCTTATTAGTTCTTTTTTTTCCCCCTATTTAATTCTCACTTCTGTCAGTTATGTTACATTATTTGAAATGCAGATATGAGTAAGATTTGCTAATTTTTCCACACTGTTAATATAATCCATTCTTTTTCCCTCATTTTCATTTCCTCATTATAATACTGTAAAAATTATAGTATTTTTACTTTTAATATCTATTTCCCAGCTACCGGGAAAAGTCATCTGTTGATTCTGATGATGCTCAAGATGGCTATACTGTTGAAATTTTGTCTATAGGCTGTTGGGTTCTGGATGAGAGGAAACAAGCTGAATCTGAACCCAGGCAAGATGGAATTACTTTCTGGCGCACGAAACCAGGAGCCAGTTCAAAAGCATTGTGAATTTATTCCATGCAATTTATACACCAGAATCTGATGTCTATGGAGATTCTCAATCATCCAAGTTCATGGTTGTCCCAAAAGTGCTTTTTTCAAAAAGGCAGTTGGACTTTCTTGTTTTTTTTTCTTTGAAAGTGTTTCGCTTCTCATCTAAGAAGCTTCTTCAGTTCTGTTACATACATACATACGTACATGTGTATGTACCGGTGTGTGTGTGTGTGTGTGTATATGTATATGTATATGTATATGCTTTCTGAGGTTTTCGCGGGTGTTTGTATGTAGGTCTTTGGTTATTCGGGTTTTCTCCCGCGTAAAAGACACTTCCAATTTTATGCGGGAGAAAACCCGAATAACCAAAGACGTATATGTATATGTATATATAGGCCTATTTTTATAGTGCATATTTATAGATACTGTATAGTTATTTCACTATATCACATCATTTTACTCCATAATCCAGTGTTTCAGTTGGCCACTTTAAAATGGGTGGACTTCAACTCCCAGAATTCCCCACATCCACTTGACAGTCTAATTCAGTGTTTCTCAACCTCAACCACGTTAAGATGTATGGACTTCACAACATCCAGAATTTCCCAGCCCATTTGTATTGGCTGGGGAATTCTGGGAGTTGAAGTCCACACATCTTAAAGTTGCCATAGTTGAGAAACAGTGTCATCATCTCTGACAGAGCACCACTGATGAAAGCAGAGAAGTCCATCCCGCATCATTGTTTTATGAATCATTCATTATCTCTTCCTACTATTGATGGTTCTTCTCCCTCTGTCATTCACAGCACCAGTGGTGACAGGCACAGGTCCAAATTTCTCTTTGGGAGAGTTGCAGGGGCACTTAGCATACGACCTGAATCCCTCAAGTACAGGGATGAGGCGGACGCTCCCCAGCACTTCTTCCAGTGGGTAAGTCTATACTTGCACGCTCCCTCTCCCTCCCTCCCTCCTTCTGTATCTGTTAAACTAGCTGTGTGTGCGTGTGTGTTTGTGTGTGTGTGTGTGTGTGTGTGTGTGTGTTTACTCCACTGAGGATGCAACGGATGAAATTGGAAGGATATCAGGTCAAACAAAATTGGGTGATACCCAGAAGTGGGTCTTCAAGAATTAGGATTTTTATCCAGCCATTCCTTGCAAGTAGAAATTATTTTCTAATTACAGATAGTCTGACTTACAACCACAACTGAGCCCAAAATTTATGTTGCTAAGCGAGACAATTGTTAAGTGAGTTTTACCCCCATTTTACAACCTTGCTTGCCACAGTTTTTAAATCAATCGCTGCAGTTGTTAAGTTTGTGACCAGGTTGTTAAGTGAATCTGGCTTCCCCATTGACTCTGCTTGTCGAAAGGTTGCAAAAGGTGATCACACGACCTTGGAACACAGCAACAGTCGTAAGTGTGAACCAGTTGCCAAGCGTCTGAATTTTGATCACATGATCATGGGGATGATACATAGTTGTGAAAAACGGTCATGTCACTTTTCTTCAGTGCTGTTGTAACTTTGAATGACCATGGGGATGCTACAACGTTTGTAAGTGTGAAAAACAGTGGTATGTAACTTTTTTCAGTGCCACTGTAATTTCAAATGGTCACTAAACGAACTGTTGTAGGTTGAGGATTTCCTGTATTTGCAGACAACGTATGATTTTTACATTACACTTGTCTCGAATGATATTGGATCTCCTGCTTGAGCAGGGGGTTGGACTAGAAGACCTCCAAGGTCCCTTCCAATTCTGTTATTCTGTTTTTCAGATTTTGATTTAATGTAGTCTTTCTTCTAACTAAAGTGAAAGGTCGGGTTTCAAGCTAGAAGGCTGTAGCTTTCATGCTCCAATTTTCTCCTTCCTTTCTCACTTTTTAAACAACCTGAATCATGATCCTGACTTACTCAACCACATCACATCCACATGTCTCAAACATCTGGGATGCAAATTGCTTGAGAAAGTGGAAGGTGGAATCTTTGACAGCTCTTTCTGTATCACTGAAACAACCGCTTCTACTGTGCTCTTAAGATCAGTATTGAAATTGTAAAGGGGATCATCTGGAGACATACTCTTACGAGCCAAAAATGCTCCCATCTCAACCTTTAGGAATTCCACCACCTTTTAATTAGAAAAAAAAAAAGATAGCTCTGACCTGCTGTGAACGCTCTTACCTTTTGTTTTTTTAATCAATTTTCATTTTATTTAGACGATTAAAATACAAAATACAAAAGAAAAATTAACAGAGACAAAACAAAACTAGACAAGAACATTAAAAAAGTGAATTAAAAAGAACAAAAGACAAAATCCCATCTAGGGAGGGATCCTAGATGTAGAAGCTTATACATTCGAGACCTGCTTTGCACGGGGTGGGGAAGCGGTGTGGCTCAGGCTGTAAGAAGCCTGTTATTAAAACACAGCTGCCTGCAATTACTGCAGGTTCTAGTCCCACCAGGTCCAAGGTTGACTCAGCCTTCCATCCTTTATAAGGTAGGTAAAATGAGGACCCAGATTGTTGGGGGGGCCAATAAGTTGACTTTGTAAATATACAAATAGAATGAGACTATTGCCTTACACACTGTAAGCCGCCCTGAGTCTTCGGAGAAGGGCGGGATATAAATGTAAATAAATAAATAATAAATAAAATAAGCTACTATTGTTGCAATAGATTAGTGGATGTTCAACTGGGAGGGATGATATGCTCTTACCTTTTGTAATGCCATTCCTTCACTCCCTACCTGGTTTGCTACTCACCACCAGACCTTGCACAAACTCCTAATCCTTATCCACAAACTCTCAGAGAAAAAACGGTGTGACTTTGGTCACATGATCACGGTTGCTATCTTGGCGTTCTTGAGCCCTTAGATGCCTCTGAAATCCTCCATGATCTTTTTTCTTTTTATTACTCCACTGATATATCCCAATATGAGATTGTTCTGTCTTTTGTTCCTATCCCTTAAAACAATTCCTCTTTTACTCTTTTGTGCCAGGCTCTCTACTAAAACGCCTGTCCTTCAAAACTTCTTCTATTTTCTCTTATCTTCTTTATTTTTCCTTCCACCATCATGTTAGGACTGTGTTAAGGGAATAATTGCAGTTTGTTTACTACGCCTGGATTTTCTTACCTCATTTGCCTCTCTTTGGAATCATATTTTATCATGTAAAGCTCCTCAGAGCAATCCTAAATTCTTGGGCTTAGTGAATTATTACCCAGAGCAATGAAGTATAAGAGGAGGAAGTTCCTTTCAAAATTTAGCTTCTGTGATAGCTGTTGCCCTTCATGGTAGTCCTCGACTTTCAAAGTTTATTTAGTGTTACAACGACACTGAAAAAAGTGACCTGACCATTTTTCACACTTACGACCTTTGTAGTAGCCCCATGATCATGTGATCAAAATTCAGATGCTTGGCAATTAGTTCATACTTATGACTGTTGCTGTCATGTAATCAACTTTTACAATGTTTTGACACGCAAAATCAATGGGGAAGCCAGATTCACTTAACAACCGTGTTACTAACTTATCAACTGCAGTGATTCACTTAACAACTGTGGCAAGAAAGGTCATAAAATGGGACAAAACTCACTTAACAAACGCCTCACCTAACAGCAGAAATTTGGGTCTCAATTGTGGTTGTAAGTCGAGGACTGCAATGGTTATGCTGCTTTTGAAGAGGTGTTAAAGACAATGATGTAGTTAGATGAGACTGTTATTCTTCGATTTTAAACTGCTACCGTGTTTCCCTGAAAACAAGACCCTGTCTTATATTTTTTTGAACCCTGAAATAAGCACTTGGCCTTATTTTCGTTGAGGTCTTATTGTTTTGGGGCACGTGGAGCAAGACGGGGCTCCTCTGATTTCCAGCTCTAACCCTAACCAGGGGAAATGGCGGGGACCGGCTGCGCATGCTTTTAAATGTTTTTGAGGAGGGCTTATTTTAGCGCATGCACTCAAAAGCCCAATTGTGCTTATTATATGGGGAAGTCTTATTTTCAGGGGAAAAGGGTATTAAAACCATGTCTCTCCTTTTTTTCCCATAAGGAGTAAACGGCACAAGTCAGGATCCATGGAGGATGATCTGGATACCAGCCCTGGGGGTGAATACTATGCCTCCCCTAGCTCTCCCACAAGTAGCAGCCGCAACTGGACGGAGGACATGGAAGGGAGTAAGTCTGCGGGAGATGGGCCTGGCCTCCCTGCCAGTTTAAATGCCTTTGCAGAATAAATGTCCATAGAGATTCCTCGGACATACAGGTCATAGTTGTTTCAAAGCAGAGGTGGTATCCAGTAGGTTCTGACTAGTTCTGGAGAACCGGTAGCGGAAATTTTGAGTAATTTGGAGAACCAGTAGATACCACTTCTGACTACCCCCCCCCCCACATCTATTCTCTGCCTGGGGATTTTGCAGTAACCTTCCCCTGCCACGCCCACCAAGCCATGTCCACAGAACCGGTAGTAAAAGAATTTGAATCCCACCACTGTTTCAAAGGTATTGGGTTGTTGTTTTTTTCAAAAGGGAACTGGACTATTTTTTTTCCCCTGAAGAAGGAGGAAGAGAAGAAAATGACATTTCGCTTCTCATCAAAGAAGTTGTGATGGTTGTGACTGGATCATGGTGTTGGCGGGAGGGTGGGGAGGGAGGGATGTTGGAAGGATAAGTTCTATCCTTCCTATCTTTCCATCACCCCACCATCCAGTCACAACTGAGAAGCCATCTTGGAAGAGAAATGTCTTTTTCTTCTTCCTCAAGGAAAAAGAACAACAACAATCCAGTTGCCTTTTGGGGGGAAAAAGCACCTTTGAGACATTTTGCAGAATATTTAGCATTTTCACCGGCTTCCTGTTTTCTAATTTCAGGGCCAGCATCCTAGGCCCCCAGGAACTGCCAACAATCATGTGAAGAGTGTAATTGGTACCCATAAAGGAGAATATTTGTAGTTCAGGGTTCAAATGAGGGGTCCTTGGTGCTATCTGAGCTTAGTTGTTTTCTTGCAGATGTTTCATTACCCACACTAGGTGACACTGATGATGTTCCCTAGTTTGATAATGAAACATCTGCAGGAAAACAACCAAGCTCAGACAGCACCAAGGACACTTTCAGTGTAATTGTTGCAGATCTGTCTGAACTACTGAATATAGAGATATGCCAGAAATCCTGTATTGATAGATAACAACTAGGAAATACTTAGCCATCAAATCAACAAATCATTGTGATTTTTATAACTTTCTTTGAAGATTGAGGAAAATTAATTTTTTTTCTAATTACATTACCATATTGTTTGGGAATGTATTATCTACTGTATTTTAAACTTTATGTATTTATTGGTACATTTATACAGCTGCCCATCTCACACATGTGACTCTGAGCCGCGTACAGATTTAAAAACATAAAACCATAAGAATGTAATAACCCAAAATATCCACAATAATAGTTTAAAAACAATGAAAGACTATTAAAGTCATTTTAAAAAAAAACAGTCTGCAGGAGAGCACAATCAGTCTCACTGACAATACAGGATTACTTCTGAATCAAGTAGAATAATATCGAGACTAAATTCCAGAATCATTTAATGTATACATCTTCCACTTGTTTTTTCCCCTTCTCAGCACCCATGTTTTATATACATATATGTATACAAAAGAGGGGGAAAGCTATCTTTATATGATTATACATACAATATGATTACATCAAGATTATTTTCAATATGTAATGTTTTAACTGATGCATACTGAGAAAATATTGCTGATGAATTGCTGTGCAGCTTCCCAGTTTGGATGGCTTCAAAAAAAGGTTTGGACCAATGCATGGAAATTCTAGGGAATCAACACTTATTAGGTCTGATTGTAGCAGGGCTGCTTCTGAAAGCTCTCTACAGGTAGTCCTCAACTTATGACCACAATTGGGGCCACAACTTCCATTGCTAAAGAAGGCAGTTAATTGAGCCCAATTTTATGGCCTTTTTGCCATAGTTATTAAAAGAATCACTGTAGTCATTAAGTGAATCTGGCTTTTCGGTGGTTCTGTACTCATTTGAGAAAATGTTTTCCATTTACAGATGTTATAAATATTTTAACATACATAGATGTTACATGTTTTTTTAAAAATAAAACCATTGTTATCTAATTGGAATATTTTATTTTTCCTCATTCAAAAGGGATTTTTTTTAAAAAATAATCACTTAACGATTAATTCAATAAACATTGTAATATTGTTGTGGTTATTATTTGCCTGCATTTAGGCAAAGAATTAAAAAAAGGGGGAATATGCTCACCTATTTTTCCCCAAGTAGAAATATGTTTAAATGCTTTGCAAGAAGAGGTTTAATTTCAATCCTGTCCTGGATTGTTCTGCAAAATCCTTCCAAATGAGTGTCTGAGAAAGGACTAAACCTTTTAGTGGCATGGACTAAACCAACTGGCCCAGATAAATCTGAGCCAGCAGATAGAGGAGATTAACTGCATCCTGTCGCAGACATGCACACATGGGGGGGGGAGGGGGGCTTTGATATTTATAGGAAAGGATAGAAGCCCATTTGTAGGATTCTCCAAACAACCACCTAGGAGCAAACTCCATTCTATCAATGTGTCACAATAGAAAAACTTCTACAAAAGAGAAAAATTTCTACAGGTAAATCTTGAACAGTATCTGGTAATAATGGCTCATAGTGGCTCAGCACCAATGAGCCATAAGGAGAGAGCTAGACAGACATGGGAAAGGATAACGCCAAGTGACAAAAAACAAGATATGCTTGATAGAACTAAATCACGTACATGAACTGTGCTTCATGAAAAACACCTGTTCCCTTTTTATAGTTGGGAAGTCCAGGGCATTGCTGTAAATGATACTAACGACCAGAAAAGCTGACATTTTTCCATTGGTTAGATCTCTGAAAAACATGCTGTAGTTAAAGGATGGTTCCAAGCTGTACAGAAAGAACAGAAATATAGTTTAAACCAGGAGTTCCCAATCTTGGATACTTTAAGATGTGTGGACTTCAATTCCCAGAATTCCCCACCCATGGCTGGCTGGGGAATTCTGGGAGTTGAAATCCATACTTCATAAAGTTGCCAAGATTGGGAACACACACACAGAGAGAGAGAGAGAGAGAGAGAGAGAGAGAGAGATTTAGAGCTGTGCTTCTCAACCTTGGCCACTTTAAGGTGGATGGACTTCAACTCTCAGAGTTCCTCAGCCAGCTGTGCTGACTATGGAATTCTGGGAGTTGAAGTCCACCCACCTTAAAGTGGCCACAGTTGGGAAACGCTGTTTTGGAGGGCGTAGTGATGCCAGCAACCAACTATTTCAATGACATTGTAACACGCCTCTTCCTCCCATCTCTTCTCCAGGCATCTCTCCAACTGTGAAAAAGACAGAAATGGACAAGTCTCCCTTCAACAGCCCATCTCCGCAGGACACTTCACCCCGGCTGTTCACCCAGCATCACCGTCCTGTCATTGCCGTACACAGTGGTATGTAAGCTGCTTTATGAAGGGCAAGGATGATCATGATCATGATTATTATGCCGATCTGATATCGAATCCTTATTTTACTATTTCAAGTGTATAGGAGAGGATTCTGATTGTTTTAATAATGTTATTTGTTTTTAAACATCTCCATGGAAAATGCACGCATCAGACATGAGTGTCTCCTTCTTTTTTCTAATAATTCCTCATCTAGGGGAGCATTCAAAATCCTCATTTTTCTTCCTTCCTTATGTTCTGCCTGTTTGCCATTTTTAGAACAGCCTGTGGGTAGGCATAGGTCTCAAGGATCTAATTATAAAAAGGTTGCTTGCTTATTCTTTTTCATAGTAATTCCTTCTTCCTAAGAATGGCAGTTCAGCAACGTGGGAAGAGATGAGAAGAAGCTGCATTGTCAGAAGTTCTCCGAGGGAGAGTTGCTATTAATCTTCCCGAGCAACAATTGCCAGAATGCTTTTAGGAGATGGGATGGAAGATTCAATAGTTCTGGAAGAGTTCAAAAATATACTAGATTCAGCAGCTAATGCTAGCATAGGTCAGCCCCCATCAAAGGAACTGCCTGAGTTAAGATAAATATAACTTTATTAGAGGAAAAGATTGCTTTGGAAGCCTCCTTGCTGCAATCAGCAAAAATGTAGCTTATTCCTCTCAGGGGTCTAACTTTGGGAAGAAATTATCCCGGAATTTTGTAACAGAATCCAGCTGTGCACACAGCCCTAACTGGTAGGTGCTTGTTATGTCTTCAGGGAACCACCCTTTTCTCAAATTTCCAGAATTATTTGCACTTAAAAAGCAAAATAAAGAAATGAAAATGAAACCTCAAAGCAGTGATGAACGTGCACATAATATATGACTTTATCCATGCAACATTTCAAATAAAGTGAAAAATTGCCGTTATGAACTACAGGAAGAGGGCAAGGCTGCTAGCTAAACTATTCCTCCACTGCTTATACAGGTAGTCTTCAACTTACGAAGTTGGGAACAGAACAGAATTTTGGTTGATAAGCGATGCGGTCGTGAGGCGAGTCATCATTTTACAAAATGATTTTACAATAATTTTTATACCTGTGATTGTTAAGTGAATCACATGGATGTTAAGCGAATCTGGTTTTCCCCCAATTAACTTCGCTTGTCAGAAGCTGGTTGGGAAAGTTGCAAGCCACAATCAATGCAACCATCATAACTATGAGCCAGTGGCCAAGGGCCCAAATTATGCTCAAATGACCATTGGGGTAATGTGACGGTTAACTAGAACGTTGAGAACAGATCACTTTTTCAAGGCCATCATAACTTTAAGCCTTATTAAATGAAGATTCGTAAATTGAGGACTACTTGTACATGCATCTAACATTTTTGCTGTTAAAATGAGAAGAAAACTGGATCTCTCTTGAAGAAATGAGTGAATTCTGATAGTTTAGTTATTTGAGGCAGGGAGGTAGAAGATCTCTAAGGTCCCTTCCAATTCTGTAATTCTATGATTCTGCGTTACAATTTTTTCTTTTCTCTCTGTAATATTACATTTGTTTGGCGTCTTTTGAATTTAACTGTCTTTGCAGACCAAGTGGGTAGTTTTTATTGTAGAACTCAGATGAATTGCCCAAATTAAAGGCAGCCTTCCTCAACTTGGTGCCCTCTAGATATTTGGGCTACAGCTCCCATCCACGCGGTAATCTGTAGGGCACCAAGTTAGGGAAGGAGGCTTTCTGGCACAGGATAGGGTAGAATTGAATTTTTACAGATCATTTCAGCTATTTTTTTTTCCAGAATTCTTCTGAGTATTATTAATTGTGGAAGTCAAGAAAAAAATAGTTCAGTGTATCAGGCAACCCAAATTCTCTTGAATGTGGTTTATTTGCGAAAAGCAAAAAGAGAGAGAGAGAGAGAGAGAGAGAGAGAGAGAGAGAGAGAGAGAGAAAGATAGAAAGATTAGGTTTTAAAAACTTCAGCCAGCAGAGCCACACTTGTAAAGATTTAACAGAATTCTAGGAAGTTTGGGATTTAGTGCTCATGCAGTAAGTCAAGGGAGGTGCCGCTGCCTTTCTGAAGCTAGCAGTGAAATTTTGTGGGATCAGAGTACAGTTCTGGCTGTGTGGCCAAAGGCCAGATGTTGCCCCCCAGAGGATAGTATTGGTGGTACTTGGGCCCCTTAACATCTAATACATGAGCTAAAGATAAATGGGAGTGAGAGATTCCTGTAGGGTTTGTTGACTTGTCCAGGGAAGTTGGAGAGGGGAAAGGAGATGGGATGTTTGCTTGCTCCAGAAGGAGGAGGAGGAGGAAGATGGAGGAAGGCCCTTCTAATCGTTTCTGCAGAGGTGCCTGGGAGCAGGAGGGTCTGGGTGCGTGCTCTTGATGAAGGCCGCCCAGTTTCCTCTCTCTCTCTCTCACCCTCTGCAGGTATCTCTCGAAGTCCCCACCCTTCCTCTGCGCTGCACTTTCCCACCACTTCGATCCTGCCCCAGGCGGCCTCCACCTACTTCCCGCACACAGCCATAAGGTACCCGCCTCATCTGAATCCACAGGACCCACTGAAAGACCTCGTCTCATTGGCTTGTGACCCATCCAATCAACAACCAGGACCGGTAAGGAACTTGCCAGGGTTATAACTCCTGTCGCCTTTTGTCTTGTGGTGTGGATAGTCCCTAATGCCTCTCTGTTCAGTCTAGTTCAGGGGTCTCCAACCTTAGCAACTTTAAGCCTGGAGGACTTCAACTTCCAGAATTCCCCAGCCAGCAAGCTGGGAATTCTGGGAGTTGAAGTCCGCCATTCTTAAAGTTGCCAAGGTTGGAGACCCGTGGTCTAGTTCATGACTCCCTGAGTCCAAGGAGGAACGGCATGGCAGTTTATTTGAAATACCAGTGCAACTGAGCAGTTCCCCAAGCTCTTCAGTGTTTTTGTTCCGTCATGAAAAAAACACTTATATATTTTTTAAATGGCATACTTAAAGCCAGATTTCTCCAACCTGGTGTTCTCTAAATGTGTTGGGACTTCCAGACTCCCTAAACAACAAAGTTTAAGCCAGTGTTTTTTTCAAACTTGACAACTTTAAGAAGAGTGGACTTCAACTCCCAGAATTCACCAGCCACCATGAATTCTGGGAGGTCAAGTCCACTCATTTTGAAGTTGCCAAATTTGGTGGGGGGGGAAAGGTTTAAGCCACATTGTATCATCTCAATCTTGGACCCACATTTCCACTTTCATACTTGACTGAAATGCTCACCATTGTCCTTATGTTTTGTTGCTTTGTGTTGTGTTGTGTTTGGTCCTGGCATCAGTTATTTTTACTTTCAAATAATGCCCTGAAGTATTTTTAAAATGACATAGCTTGGTTCTAAGCAATTATTCTTAATAAATTTAAAAAGATGACACTTGGAATTGGGGCAGAGGATGGTTATTGGGGCTGAGATTTGTCCTTCTGTTCTTGAAATTTCATTTCTAAAACAGCTAAGCCTTAGCAGGCAGCATTACTATCTGACCTTGGCTGAACAGAGAGAAGCAGGGTCAAATCTGTTAGTATATATTACTACTACTACAGTACTACTATTACTACTGCAGAAAGCACCAACTTTGGAGCCTGTTGACCAAAGAATTTTGGCTGGCAAGGTCCAGGAGAACAGCCTTTCTGCTATGATCTCCACCTTCTGGAACATTCTCCTGTTGGAGGTGAGCCCTCATACTCCTGGCCTTCGGGAAGAGCCTAAAAACTTAGCTCTGCCGCTTGGTCTGAGGTCTTGAGAAGGGCTTGCTACGTTGGAGGTTGATGACCAAGGCTTAGCTGTTTCTGGGAATGAAATTTCACTTAGATCCCCACTTCTAAGCCACCCATCATCTCAGTTTTTGGCATCTAGCTTTTCTATTCAGTTTTTCTAATTTTAATTGCTTTCCAGTATTTTTTTTAACTTTTTATTATATTGTAAGCTCCCCAGAGTTGCTGTATCAGTGAAACGGGCAACACAGAAATTTAATGATCAAACAAACAAGCAAATAAACAAATAATACTACAGTTATCAGAGACCAAGGCTCTAAGTTAGACTGTGAAGTTAGAAAAAATAATAATACCCAAACCCATCTTGGAGGAAGACCGCATTGTCACCAAGGAGAAATAAAAGCCTTCAAGGACACATACATCACCGCAGTCATCAGGAATGGAGGACTTTTAAAAGTGTTAAGTGCCACCTGCACGTATGTGGGTTTTGAACAGGACACAAAACAATGTGTGCCTTTGAGGAGGATTAAATCCTCAGATCTTCAAAACATTGATGGTAATTAACTGTAATTTGCATAGCATGCCTCGGGCAAGTTCACAAAGCCCAATGCCATTTGTACCAAAGGTATGTAAAGGGTTTAGTGAATGGAAAATGTAGCTTATAGTCGCATTGTACATCTTGAAATAAGATACGGTATAATCCTCCTTGGACTAGATAAATAATAATCAAAGCGAGATCGAGAAGCCCTGTATTTGCATGCTGTTTTCATAGGCGGGGCGATGCTAGTGAAGAGGTAATGAATTCACACTCATTTAGGATTTGTGCTGAGAACGCGTGCAAGAAGGAAATAGACTGTCACACTGCCCCTGGTTCGGGGCCTGGAGGATGCTGAGAATGGGATCAAAGAAAAGTTTAGACAAAACTGTTGAGATCCTCAGATGGAGTAGTAGAATCTGCCTCACCTAATCAACTCCGTACAGGTAATCCTCGACTTACAACAGTTCATTTAGCGACTTTTCGAAATTACAGCAGCACTGGAAAAAGTGACTTAGGACCATTTTTCACACTTAATGACTATTGCAGCATCCCCATGATCATGTGATCAGAGGCTTGGCAACCGACTCTTCTTTAGGACGGCTGCAGTGTCATGGGGCCACGAGATCAGCTTTTGCGGCCTTCTGATAAGCAAAGCCAATGGAGAAGCCAGATTCATTTAAAGAGCCAGTTACTAACTTAACAGCGGCAGTGATTCACTTAACAAATGTGGCACAAAAGTTCGTAAAATGGGATTAAAAAAACACTTAACAAACGTCTCACTTAACAACAGAAATTTTGGGTTTCTATTGTGGTCGTAAGTCGAGGACTATCTGTATGTGCTGAAGATGCCAACTGCCCCTCTGAAAGAGCTATCAAGTTAAATAAATTTTTTAAAAAGTAGCATTAATTGTCAGAATAGGATAGGATAGGATAGGATAGGATAGGATAGAATAGAATAGAATAGAATAGAATAGAATAGAATAGAATAGAATAACAGAGTTGGAAGGGACCTTGGAGGTCTTCTAGTCCAGCCTCCTGCTTAGGCAGGAAACCCTACACCACTTCAGACAAATGGTTATATAATATCTTCTTAAAAACTTCCACTATTGGAGCATTCACAACTTCTGGAGGCAGGTTGTGAATGATTGTGGTGATTGGTGGTGGAGAGCCATAAAGAGAGAGCTTGAATAGTAAATATTCTCATTGCTCTCCTAATTAAAGCTGCATCTAGGCCATATGTGTACAGACATGCACACAAATGTCTGCTATTGGAAGTCAAGCTTGTTTCTCTTCTCCTCTGTCTCTGCTAGGTGCCCATCCAGGTGGACGGTGCCATTCAAGGGCAGCTAATGTATTAGTTACGTGCAGGGCAGCAATGGAAGGAATTATTACCTTCTGTTTCTCTTTCTCACATACATACACAGGCACAGACAGAACAATTGGAAGCTAGTTTTGCTTCTGAATACCTGTGGTTGCAGCCTTGCTGCAATCAATCCTCTCTGCTGTTGAAAACATAGGCTAGAGACAGAGCTGAAAACAGGGGTGGGCTTCAAAAATTTTAGCAATGAATTCTCTGCCCAGTTGCTGGGTGGCTGTAGCAATGGTGGCCGTAGCAATGGTGGCCGTGGCCTAGTCGGCCTCCTGCACCATGGCAGGGGGGGGGGCTTTTTGCCCTCCCGGGGCTCCGGAGGCTTTTCTCGAGCCTCCGAGAGGGCAAAAACGGCCTTCCCAGGCTTTGGAGGCTGGAAATGGGCCCATTTCCAGCCTTCCCGAACTTCTGGTAGGCCCGTTTTTCACCCTCCCCGAGCCTCCACATTGCACCCTGCACTGCATCCGAAATGGGCTGTGTGGGGGCTCCTGGGAGGGGAGGGGAGGGGTGGGAGGGGCCAACCAGGAGTGGGATTTGGGGGTTCTCCAAACTGCACAGAAACTTAGCTAGAGGTTCTCCCGAACTCCTGTGAACTCCCAGCAGCCCACCCCGGCTGAAAATGATGTTACCTAGGCCAGTGGTTCTCAACCTTTTCTTCACCAGGGACCCCCTTTAAATTCCTTTTGTGGCCACGAACCCCCAAGGCATAAGATTTAAATTATAACATTTCTTCAAGCCTTCACCGACCCTCTTTGGTGACATTGGGCCTCCCCTCAGAGGTCCAGGGACCACAGGTTCAGAACCACTGATACAGGCAATACGGTGCTAACTGCAATAGGAGCACTAAGAATGCTTTTCAAATATATTCCTCTGGATTTCCTCCCAATTTTTAACATTCCCGCCATTCTTTCCTTTCTTTTCTTTTTTTTACTTTACAAATGTTATTCAGTCCACAATTGACAGTATCTTTCTCTGTGTTTTCCTATTTGGCACTGTAAAACAATATGCTATAGGAGAGCAGTTTATGTGATCACGTACGATTGTATCAAAATTCTTTTTGTGTACCGTAATGTTTTGATAACATCCACAAACTTATATACAATATTCAGGTACATACATAAAAATCATGAGAAAAAGAATTTTGATGCCACTAGACGTATCATAATAGCACCGTTGCTCTTTTGTGATATTTTATGAATGCACCCAAGCATTTTGGGTTATTTCTGTGGCTGTGGCTATAAATTCAGTTTTGGCAATCTGCGCAAAAAAATTGCAATATCTCAACCTACATTTGCAATGCTAAAGAGTAATAAAGAGCACAGAAAATGCAGCTTGTTAGCACAGTGTCACAGTGTAAGCCGCTTGATAGATTTCTTAGAAACCAGTGTGGCCACATGAGCAGGAGTTGGGAACATTGGCCCCTTTTACAACCTATGGACTTCGACTCCCAGAATTCCTGAGCCATCTTGGCTCAGGAATTCTGAGAGTCAAAATCCACAGGTTGTAAAGGGGCCATCGTTCCCCACCCCTGAGCTAGACCATTTAGGTGGGATTGTGAGAGTTTTTATACCTGGAGGGCACATTTTACTCTTAGCAGTGACAATTGAATAGATCTTCCATATTTGCAGTCAGGTGAGCTGGCCAAGATTCCCAGGGTCCCCAGTGAAGCCCGCCCACTGTCCCCATTTTGAGGGGGGAGGTTCCTCTGGGCGGGCAGGTGACTCCTGTGGATAGTGCTAATGGCTTGCTCTGTGTTTTTTTTATATTGTGTCCCTAGTTAAATGGAGGTGGTCAAGTGAAGGTACCCGGGCATTACCTTCCTACCCAGATGTTGGCGCCGCCACCTCCAGGTATGCCCCGCCTGGCAATCTCACCTGACACCAAATCTACCACGACAACTTCCGAGGGAGGGACCACCTCGCCGACGTCTCCCAGTAAGCAAGCCCACTCACCATTCCTGCACCTACCCACTTCCAAATGGCCTTGTCCACCTGCCTGCCATCTGTCACTTAATTCTTCTTCCTTACCCTCTGGCCATATTCACCCATTCACACTGCTCTGCGGCCTTGTGATTTTGGGACAAGCGTGTTGGGTGGGTGGATGGCCATTCTAGGGAAGAGGATTTTGAGATGAGATGGCAGCAGGGTGCATGGATGTAGACAGACGTTCAAATCGCTCATTTAAATGATCAGAAATGGCCGTTGATTTAAATCAGTGATTTAAAAAAAAAAAAAACAACCAAGCAAACATGCATGCTAACCCATACAAACATGCATGCTGCCATAAAACATGCCAGGTTGCAGATAAAGACAGCCTTCGTAGCTCCGTAGAACATAATCCAAGGCCTCTAATCATCTACCTTGCATGCCTGTCGTACAAAGTGAAGCTCGAATTTAAGAGCAATTGTGGAATGAAGTTGTTCCATTTGGCTCTTTCTTTACATGTTTAAGGACACTGAAAAAGACCAATTCCTTGAAAATTATAGGGTATCCCAAATTTTCCAGAAGTAAAAGGTGGTAGTTACATGGCAGACATAAAACTTTTATCAGCCATGCTCTCCGATTGGCCTTCTAAATTTGGGGTCTCTGAGAAACAGCCGCCATGCAACTTTGTGTGGTGTTGTGCAGATTCCAGAACGGTGTTTTTCAAACTTGGCCATTTTAAGATGCGTAGATTCAACTCCTAGAATTCCTCAGCCAGCATAAACTTCCCTAGCCAGTTGAAATTTGCCAAGTTTGGAAAAATATTGCCATGGATCTGATTTCCCCTGACATCATTTTAACAGTAACAGAGTTGGAAGGGACCTTGGAGGTCATCTAGTCCAACCCCCTGCTCACGCAGAAGACCTATACTAGGGATTCGAATCGCCAACCTTTCTGATCGACATGCTCAGTGTCTCAGCCACTGAGCCACAGAACTTCTATTTTGATTTCAAAAAGCTCCTTTAAAGTACATAGGGGCACTAGCACAGCTCCAGCATTTCATTTTGAGTTTTTTAAAGCAGCTGTGTCTTTCTCAAGAGCCTGCTGTTCAATCTCAGAAAAAAGATGTAGCTGCTTTAATCCCTTGAAGAGAGACTCTGTTCCTGCCCCTCTGGGCTCTGAAGACAATTTTAGGAAATGAATTTGAAATACTGCACATTCCTAGCACATTATGACTGGGCATAATGTTTTCCCAAGATTTTCCTGAAGTAGAATGTGGCTTATAACTTGTGGGACATTTTGATAGGGTTTTAAAAAGCCCTAGTGTTGGGATTTGTTCCTGTCTGTCTATTCCTGCTCTCCCATACAATATCATCTTCCATTTCCCATCCTGTATAAAAGGGGCAAGTGTTTTCCTTACCTTCTGGAAATTTGCTTGCTTATGATCTAAATATTAATGCTAGAATAGTCGACTCTGAAATAATAATAATTACTGTAAGGGGAAGCCTTGTTCATTCTTAATCTTTATAATGACTTTGATTATGCAAATCCTCTCTATTTAATCACTCCGTCAAACAACATGGATATTTATTCTCCTTATCTCGAAAAAGCTGTGTTTTTCCAGTACCCACTGGTAAAATACTATTATTTTCCTCCATGCTTCACCAGTTCTTTACCTAGGCATCTTACTGGGTTTAATGGAAGCTTATAAACCTGATAGCAAGGTGTGTGTGTGTGTGTGACTATTGACTTCTACTGTCTCGTTGGCAGTGCAGTCAGATGTCACATCAAACCAGTTTCTTTAATATTGCTGATCAGGGGGAAAAAACAATGTAAACTGAAACGTGGAAGGACCCTCCCTAATTCAATTCCTAGCATTTTCCCAATCTATTGGGCAAACTAATAAAATACATAGCATGTCATTTTCTCCTTTCCAGATAATATTCCTAAATGTCTACAAAACAATAATGCTCTGTTTGGAAACTGAGGAGTGGCATAAACTTTTGTTTAGAGGCTTAATAGATTGGAACTCGACTGGTCATGTGCCTTGGCTCATTGTTCTTTAATTGCAGGGAAGAAGCCAAATGTCGCTTTTAAGGGCTGTGTATTTGGTGTACGGTAATTTGTTTTGCCTTTTGCCATTTGCTGAGAAAAAGTCTTGCAAATACCTCTGCTGTGCTCTTAATAGTTCCTTAGCAAAACATATTCTTCTTCTAGTAAGAATGGGAGGTCTTCCTAGGAGCTTATATCATCAGTTTTGATATAGGTAGTTTGTTCTACTCCTCCAGTTTACTGATATTTCCAGTTTGCTGATATTTCAGTCTTTCACAAATTTACTTCTATTTCTTCTTCTTCTCTTCCTCCTCCTTCGCTTTCCAAAGTTACCCATTCTTGATGCCTTCCTCCCCTTTAGCATGTGGTGTACTCTGAACCATTATTTCTCACCCTTGACAATTTTAAGACTTGTGGACTTCAATTCCCAGAATTCAGATTCCAACAAACTGAATTTACATGGGTAACAAATGAGACCTGAGTTAACTTCTCCTTTCTCACTGATCTTTTCTTTTATGTACACTGAGAGCACATGCACCAAGACAAATTCCTTTGTGTGTCCAACCACACTTGGCCAATAAAAAAAAATTCTATTCTATTCTATTGAGCAAATCATGTAGGTGCTGTGGTTACGCCTATTTGCAAATATTTGCTTATCATTGTATAGTACATACTGTAGAGAGGGGGAAATAATTTATGAGGTTTGTGGGGAGGGACCCATTGTAATTGCTGCACAATTTATCAGTAAGATATAGTAATGCTCTAAAAAACTCAGTTTTTACAGGTTTTTCCCCATAGTGCTTCCTCTGAATTATAGTGCTATCTACCCATCCTTGACTTAGCAGAAAATGATGCCAGCTGAAATTGGCTATCCCAATTGCAGTTCCTTTTTTGCCTTGATTAATTCCCTTCTCAGTCACTATTCCTGCTAGTCCTTTGACTTCCATCCAAAGTAAGAAAATCTAACAGGTTTTGGCACACTTTAAGTGGCCTTGAATGGTGTTGAAATAAGAGGGGAAATGCCTTTTTATCATTAGGGTAATGAAGGGCATCTTAATTCTCTCTGTGGAGTCCTTGCTGCTCTCTGAGCTTAGTTGTTGCTGGTAGAGATTTCATTACCAGACTAGGTAACATCATCAGTGTTGATGAGTGTTGTGTTTGTTTACTGCTTCTATACAGTAGGTTGCCCTGCCAGGGTTGGTGTGGGTGGTGGTGTGGTTTTCTCTTTTGCAGTTCTTTGATTAGTGTATTGTCCTCTGCTTGATTGTTCAAGGAAATACCAAGGGGAAAAAACCACCCCACCAAGATTGGCAAGGCAAGCTACTCTATATAAGCAGAATGCAAGCAGTACACTCATCAGCACTGATAATGTTCTCTAGTCTGGTACTGAAATGTCTGACAGCAAACTGCCAAGCTCAGAGAGCACCAAGAATTTCACAGTTCAGCTCTGAGCTATGTGTTATTCTATTCTCCATTAATCCTGTCTCCCATATGGTCTGGGGATGAGATAGGGGCAATCTCAATGGAATGCTAAAGGAAAAAGAGGTCTCGCAGCACATATGTGTTATGATGAGGTATCCACACGGGGACATAGCCTAAAGCCTCTGGAATAATATTTCCTCTAGCACACCCAGGCACACAGCACTTTGGAAGTAAGGATTTTCAAGCCTGTTGAAAGAAAGCATTTAAATAAGGAGCACAGCATACAGCATAATATTTATGTGTGTTTAGTTAAACAAAAATAATGCTAGTGATGACTAGTAGTGCATATATGCATGCATATGTGTGTGTGTGTGTTTATATATGTGTAAACATGTATATGTGTGTTTACATATACAAATGTATGTCTGTGTGAGCATGTACACACACCCATACAATAATACATAACATTTCAATTTATGCAGCTCTTGATTCTAAATTAGTAAATTCATCAGTCGTATAAATAATATATGTTACTAAATTAAAGAAAAAAGGGGGTGGGGAAATCCAGGTAAGTTTGCATCATAGGCAAAATGTATCCCGAAAACCTGGTTGCCTCTCTTGAATATCTTCTTTCTTAACCTCTCTGTCAAAAGAAACCTGAGCCAGATGTTGACAAACAATATATATTGGCTGTCTGCTGCAGCAAATAAGGTGTAAATTTATTCTTCCACTGCTGTGTAACATCGGGCTTCTCTGTATGCAAGAAACAAAGCCAAGGTGTATCGATCTATTTCTTTTAACTCGGCATTGGAAATAGATTCTCTGGGAAGAGTCAAAGTTCCAGTAATCACATGGTGGGGGCAGGGCAGGGTTATGGTTTATGACCTTGAGGGTGGCAGAGTGGTTTTCTTCCAGCACTGTCAGCTTGAATCCTTTTAGCTGGAGATGCTGCCGCTGAACAGGCCTTGGGTTTATGTCCTGGATTTGCTTCCAATTGTACAGGTAGTCCTTGATTTACGACCACAATTGAGCCCCAGATTTCTGTTGCTGAACGGGACAGTTGTTAAATGAGCTTTTCCCATTTTAGCGAACTTTCTTTGCTACAATTGTTCGGTACCTCACCGCAGTGAGTAACACGGTTGCGCTTAACCCAGTTGTTAAGCGAAGCCATCTTCCCCATTGACTTCGTTTGTCAGGAGATCACAAAACGGAATGAATCACAAGACCCCGGGACCAGGGGTGAAATACTCCCGGTTCGGACCGGATTGCCCGATCCAGTAGCGATGGCGGCGGGTGGTTCGGAGAACCGGTAGGAAAAATCCCTGCCCACCTACCCCCGCCCCAGCTGAGCCACGCGATCATCAGAGGCTTTTTTTTTTTTACTTTTAAAAGCATTTTTTCTTCCGCCGAAAAAATGCTTTTAAAAGTAAAAAAAAAAAGGCTCTGATGATTGCGCGCTCAGCTGGGATTGTCAGAACCCTTTAAAAGCTTTCTTTCCTCTGGCGATCCCAGCTGAGTTGCCTGATGATCAGAACCCTTTAAATGCATGTTTTCTACAAGTTCTTCGGCTGAAGTGGTTGTAGAAAAAATGCTTTTAAAAGTTTTTTTTTTAAAAGTTGGCTACGCCCACCCACTCATATTACCCCCACCACCAAGCCACACCCACAGAACCGATAGTAACAAATTTTACATTTCACCCCTGCAACTGTCGTAAACATGAGTCAGTTGCCAAGTGTCTGGATTTTGATCACGTGACCGTAGGGAATGTTGCAACCGTCGTAAGTGTGAAAAACGGTCATAAGTCCCTTTTTTCAGTGCTGTTGCAACTGTGGACGGCCACCAAACGAACTGTTGTAAGTCGAGGGCCACCGGCACTTAACTGCACAGTTCTAGACTTCTGACTTGTATCGGTTGCTGAGGTGAGTTTTTGAGAAACTTCTCCAGTCCTGATCTACTCCAGCTTGATGTTGTTGCTCCAGCCATGGCCGTCATAGAGCAGTAGGAGAATACCATTTTGGGAGGTAGAAGGTCTGAGGAGGAAATCCTGGAGTATCGAAAAGGGCTGAAAAATATTCTTCCTGAAGTTATCGATTCAGTGCCGGTGCTCTTGGGTTAAATATGTCAATGATCTGACTTCGTTTATTTATTATTTATTTATTTATTTTTATACTTTTATACCGCACCATCTCCCGTAGGACTCAGGGCGGTTCACAGGCATATTAAAATACAGCAATAATAAATAAGCAATTTAAAACCCAATTAAAACAAAATATTTCAATCGCCAAATAACTAAAACGGTAAAAACCGGTTAAAACCCATTAAAATTAACTAAAATATTTTATTCTTAGGCTAGTCCAGCTCGTTGAAATAATAAAGTCTTCAGTTCACATCTGAAGGTCCGGAGGTCTGGGAGTTGCCGTAACCCTGGAGGAAGCTCGTTCCACAGGGCCGGTGCTGCCACAGAGAAGGCCCTCCCCCTGGGGGCCGCCAACCTGCATTGCTTGGTCGACGGCACCCGGAGGAGGCCCGCTCTGTGGGAGCGCACCGGTCGTTGGGAGGCTATCGGTGGCAGGAGGCGGTCTCGTAGGTACCCCGGTCCTAAGCCATGGAGCGCTTTAAAGATGATGACCAAAACCTTGAATTGCACCCGGAAGGCTACCGGCAGCCAGTGCAGGCCGCTCAGGATAGGTGTTATATGGGAGCAACGCGGTTTGAGTCAGCTTTCTGTTTTTCTAATGTAAGGGAACCTATCTGTACAACTAAAGTATCGTTGGAAGTTGCCCAGTTCAACCTGTTCCTCACTACAGGATATACAAGTGTGAGAGGCAGTTAGTTCATCTCTGACAACGGCCATTCTCCAGTTTGCTCTTTAGCCAGACTTGGCTGAGGACCCAGGAGAGGTCTTAAATCATTCCAGAATTTAAAGCAGAGATGTAAAATGTGCGCACCTTCTCCTTTGCTGCTCCCCAAAATGTCATGCGCATACATTAAGGACCTTGTTGCGCCCTTTAAAATTAAATACAAAAACCTCTGACTTTTGAAAAGTAGCCCTTAATGTGTTGCTGTGGCCTTCCTGCCGATGGGTATTTTGCACTGAAGGCAGCTCTATATTCAGAATAAGCTAACGGCTGAAAAAAAAAAGAAGAGACAGGTAGTCCTTTATTTATAACCACAATTGGGACCACAATTTTGATCATACCTCCTTATTGTGGTCATAAGTCGAGGCACCACATAAACTGACCTGATTTTTTTTCAATCGTCTGTTACACGCATCTCATGGTTGTAAGTCTGAATCCACTCTCCTGAATGGGCATGTTTTTGCTGTTAAAACAACTGGTCGTAAATTGAGGGCTACCTGTAATTCCAAAGGAAAGAAAGACTGAGGATATTTGGGGTGTGGGGCAGAGAATAGATCCCATCACGAGATGAGAACTGTTGATAGAAACAGTGGATTGATTTTAAAAAGAATATTCTCTTCTCCTCTTTCTCTCTCTTTTTCTTTTTCTTTTCTTTACTTTCTTCTTCTTTCGCCTTTTCCCCAGCCTACTCCACCCCAGGCACACCCCCTGCGAACCGCTTCGTGGGATTAGGACCACGGGATCCTGGCAGCATCTATCAGGCACAGGTGAGTATTAAGAACCTGCCTACAATAATTTACTTGCTGGAAAGGAGAGGCACAGTTAACTTGCCTGCAGTGGCAGCCAGACAGGACAAAAGGTAACTCCTGGGGAGAAGCCCTGGTGGCTCAGTGGTTAAAATGCAGCACTGTAGGTAAATTCTGCCCACAGCCTAGAATTCAATTCTGATGGGACTCAAAGTTAATTCAGCTTGCCATCCTTCCCAGATTGATTAAATGAGGACCCAGATTGTTGGGGGCAATATGCAAATAATACTTATACATTGTAAACCACCCAGAGAGTGCTGTAAAGTAGTGGCCCCCAACCTTTGGAGCACCAGGGATGGGTTCAATAGAGAGAGGTTTTTCCATGGACCAGGATGTATGTGATTTTGCGTGCTGCCTGCATCCCGTGGATGGGGTTTCACTTGTTTGTGTGGCCTGGTTTCTGGTATGCTGCAGTTCTGTGCTGGTCCACGGACTGGGCACCGGGGTGAAATGCTGCAAAGTCTGCTACCAGTTTGCTTTGCTACCGATTTGCTGTGCGCACGCATGCGCGGTGTGTGCCAAATGTGTGTTTTGCACGCAGGCGCACCACAGGCGCTACCGCGCAGCACTGAAAAAGGAGGATTAAGAAGCCTTTTCTAAGGTAAATAGAACAGCGAGGGGGGGAACAGCTGTACCGCGCAATTTAGATTTGCTAGAAAGCAGGATTTCCTGCTTTCTAGCGAATATAAATCGTGCGGCACAGCTGATCATTGGAAATACTGGTTCATCCAAATGGATAGCATTTTTTTTATTACCGGTTAGCCCGAACAGGTATCTTTTATTTCTATCGGTTCAGGCGAATTGGTCGGAACCGGTAGCATTTCACCCCTGCCAGGCACCCTTACTGTAAAGCAGTGCTTCTCAATTATTTTCTGTCATGCCCCCCTAGGAAGAAGAAAACATTTTTCGCGCCCCCCACGCGACTGTAAACACGGGGCTTAGCTTGTTATGACAGTGTTTGCCGAGGTAAAACGTGCCCCCCTTTACGGAGCCTCGCACCCTCCCTGGGGGGCCCGCCCCACTATTTGAGAAGCACTGCTGTAAAGTAGTATGGGGCATAAGCCTAAATGGTATTATTATTGCTATTCCAGGCCCCAATAACTATTCCTCAAAGTGTCAAAATATCTCTGAATATAGAGGTTATAGTTAAAATCTACAGAATAATTATTGTTAAAAGCTACAGAAAAATAAAAGTCAATATAGGAAAAAGGGTATAAAAGAAAAATAGGAAAGATAGAGAAAAGAGTGAACAGCAGAATAGATTAAAAAAAGAAAGAAAGAAAACAGTATTTAAAGAAGTAGTAGAAACAAACAGAATTAATCCTGTTTCTGCCCTCCCAAATTACAAAATGTCATTTCCTTCTTCCCACATTCAGCCATTTTAATCAGTAAAATCCAGTTCAGTTGTATCCATTTTCAGCAAAAAAAAAGTCCATGAATATAGAGCAGCGTTTCTCCACCTTAGCAAGTTTAAGATGTGTGGATTTCAACTCCCAGAATTCCACAACCAGCCACAGCTAGCTGGGGAATTCTGGGAGTTGAAGTCCACACATCTTAAAGTTGCTAAGGTGGAGAAACACAGATCTGAAAGTTCTTTCTAAGTGCAGGTGTTACCTATTCAGGTAGAGTTGAGAAATATTATTTTTCTCAAATCTCATCAGACTGCGCGTATCCCAACTTGGGGTTCTCCAGGTGGGTTTGGGGAAAATATTTTAAGATTTTATCCCGGGACAGGTTAGTTATCCTAGAACAAGGGTCTCCAACCTTGGCAACTTTAAGCCTGGCGGACTTCAATTCCCAGAAACCAGCAAAGCTGGCTGGGGAATTCTGGGAGTTGAAGTCCACCAGGCTTAAAGTTGCCAAGGTTGCAGACCCCTGTCTTAGAACTTGGAAGTAAACTGCTTCTCAGGCTGAGGATCTATTTCTTGGTGTAACCTTTGGTGGCTGCAGACCGAGCCTACTAAAAGCCTCTTAAACACAAAACAGGAAGTTTTGGTGGCTCAGATTTACATTTCTGTGCAATCCAGAACTCTTTATTTGTGAAAGTTGGAAGATGGGTTAAAAGCGTCTTCTGGAAACCACGTCATGCCTTCCGTGTTGTACTGCCATTCTTGGGGGTGGAGGGGGAGTCATTATCCTGACCTTTCAATATGCTTCACTCCCAAATTACAGTCCCTTTTCATCTCTTATGCTGTCCTCTGTATCTTGGCTCCAAGTTGAGGTCTACTTGGCTTCTCTGGTATCAATCCTGCCAGGATTCCGCCTGGCACTTTCCCAGGCCCCGAGGGGAAACTCGGTGGTTTTTTACAATTTACTTTTGCATGCCTCTGGAAAAACAACAACAAAGCGCACGCGCGCCCACATATACACACACACACACACACACACACAGCCTTGACAGGGAGCAAGTTCAGAGGCCAAAGCTAACCTCGGTCTTTCCTCCTTTACCCTCCCTCTGCCTGGCCTCTTAAGAGACAATTGGCTGGTGCGCTTAACATGATGGCTCCTGGCCAATGGGATTCC